>NC_041393.1:150085378-150175377 GCF_002162155.2 Triticum dicoccoides
GGGGGGGTGGTTCCGGTAACCCTCCGGCACTCCAGTTTTATCCGAAACTATCCGGAACACTTCCGGTGTCCGAACAACATGGTCCAATATATCAATCTTTATGTCTCGACCATTTTGAGACTCCTCGTCATGTCCGTGATCTCATCTGGGACTCCGAACAACCTTCAGTACATCAAATCACATAAACTCATAATACCAATCCTCATCGAACGTTAAGCGTGCGGACCCTACTGGTTCGAGAAATATGTACACATGACCGAGACACATCTCCGGTCAATAACCAATAGCAGAACCTGGATGCTCATATTGGCTCCTACATATTATACGAAGATCTTTATCGGTCAAACCGCATAACAACATACGTTGTTCCCTTTGTCATCGGTATGTTACTTGCCTGAGATTCAATTGTCGGTATCATCATACCTAGTTCAATCTCGTTACCAGAAAGTCTCTTTACTCATTCCGTAATACTTCATCCCACAACTAACTCATTAGTCACAATGCTTGCAAGGCTTATAGTGATGAGTATTACCGAGAGGGCCTAGAGATACCTCTCTGAAACACGGAGTGACAAATCCTAATATCGATCTATGCCAGCCCAAAAAACACCTTCGGAGATACCTGTAGAGCACCTTTATAATCACCCAATTACGTTGTGACATTTGGTAGCACACAAAGTGTTCCTCCGGTATTCGGGAGTTGCATAATCTCATAGTCCGAGGAACATGTATAAGTCTGACGAGAGCAGCAGCAATGAAACTGTAACGATCATAATGCTAAGCTACCGGATGGGTCATGTCCATTACATCATTCTCCTAATGATGTGATCTCGTTTATCAAATGACAACACATGTCTATGTTTAGGAAACATAACCATCTTTGATTAACGAGCTAGTCTAGTAGAGGCATACTAGGGACAATATGTTTTATCTATGTATTCACACATGTACTAAGTTTCCGGTTAATACAATTCTAGCATGAATAATAAACATTTATCATGAAATAAGGAAATAAATAATAACTTTATTATTGCCTCTAAGTCATATTTCCTCCAGTCTCCCACTTGCACTAGAGTCAATAATCTAGTTCACACCGCCATGTGATTTAACACCAATAGTTCACATCTGTATGTGATTAACACCCATAGTTCACATCGCCATGTGACCAACACCCAAAGGGTTTACTAGAGTCAATAATCTAGTTCACATCGCTATGTGATTACCACCCAAAGAGTACTAAGGTGTGATCATGTTTTTTCTCATGAGAGAAGTTTAGTCAACGGGTCTGTCACATTCAGATCCGTATGTATTTTGCAAATATTCTATGTTTACAATGCTCTGCATGGAGCTACTCTAGCTAATTGCTCCCACTTTCAATATGTATCTAGATTCAGACTTAGAGTCATCTGGATCGGTGTAAAAGCTTGCATCGACGTAACTCTTTACGACGAACTCTTTATCACCTCCATAACTGAGAAATACTTCCTTAGTCCTCTTAGGTAACTAAGGATAACTTTGACCGCTATACAGTGATCCACTCCTAGATCACTATCGTACCCCCTTGCCAAACTCATAACAAGGCACAGAACTGGTCTGGTACATAGCATGGCATACTTTATAGAACCTATGACCGAGGCATAGGGAATGACTTTCATTCTCTTTCTATCTTCTTCTGTGGTCGGGCTTTGAGTCTTACTCAACTTTACACCTTGTAATACAGGCAAGAACTCTTTCTTTGACTGATCCATTTTGAACTATTTCAAAAACTTGTCAAGGTATATACTGTTGGGGAACGCGGTAATTTCAAAAAAATTCCTACGATCACACAAGATCTATCTGGTGATGCATAGCAACAACAAGGGATAGTGTGTCCACATACCCTCGTAGACCGAAAGAGGAAGCATTATGACAACACGGTTGATGTAGACGTATGTCTTCACGGTCCGACCGATTTCAGCACCGAACATATGGCACCTCCGTGTTCAGCAGTTGTTCATCTCGATGACATCCCTCGTACTCTTGATCCAGTTGAGACCGAGGGAGAGTTCATCAGCACGATGGCGTGGCAATGGTGATGATGAAGTTACCGGCGCAGGGCTTCACCTAAGCACTACGACGATATGACCGAGGTGGAAACAATCAACTTGTGTGTTCTAGGGTGCCCCCTGCCCCCGTATATAAAGGAGCAAGGGGGAGGCCGGTTGGCCCTCCAAGGGCGCGCCCCCAATAGAGGAATCCTACTAGGACTCCATGTCCTAGTAGGTTTCCACCTAAAGGGAGAGAGGGGGAAGGAAGGAGAGGGAGAGGGGGAAGGCAAGGGGGGCGCCGCCCCCCTTCCTTGTCCTATTCGGACTCAATGGGAGGGAGCACGCGGCCTGCCCTAGCCGGCCCCTCTCTCTCTCTCTCCACTAGGGCTCATCAAGGCCTATTAGTTCCCCGGGGGTTTCGGTAACCCACCGGCACTCCGGTTTTATCCGAAACTTCTCCGGAACACTTCTGGTGTCCGAATATAGTCGTCCAATATATCAATCTTTATGTCTCTACCATTTTGAGACTCCTTGTCATGTACATGATCACATCCAGGACTCTGAACAATCTTCGATACATCATATCACATAAACTCATAATACCAATCGTCATCGAAAGTTAAGCGTGCGGACCCTACAAGTTCGAGAACTATGTAGACTTGAACGAGACACGTCTATGGTCAATAACTAATAGCAGAATCTAGATGCTCATATTGGTTCCTATATATGCTACGAAGATCTTTATCGGTCAAACCGCATAACAAACTACGGTGTTCCCTTTGTCATTGGTATGTTACTTGCCCGAGATTCGATCACCGGTATCTCAATACCTAGTTCAATCTCATTACCGGCAAGTCTCTTTACTTGTTCCGTAATACTTCATCCTGCAACTAACTCATTAGTTACAATGCTTGCAAGGCTTATATTGATGAGTATTACCGAGATGGCCCAGAGATACCTCTCCGAAACATGGAGTGACAAATCCTAATCTTGATCTATGCCAACCCAACAAACACCTTCAGAGACACCTGTAGAGCACCTTTATAATCACCATTTACGTTGTGATGTTTGGTAGCACACAAAGAGTTCCTCTGGTATTCGGGAGTTGCATAATCTCATAGTCTGAGGAACTTGTATAAGTCATGAAGAAAGCAGTAGCAATGAAACTGACACGATCATAATGCTAAGCTAACGGATGGGTCATGTCCATCACATCATTCTCATAATGATGCGATCTTGTTCATCAAATGATAACACATGTCTATGGTTAGGAAACATAACCATCTTTGATTAACGAGCTAGTCAAGTAGAGGCATACTAGGGACTATATGTTTTGTTTATGTATTCACACATGTACTAAGTTTCTGGTTAATACAATTCTAGCATGAATAATAAACATTTATCATGAATTAAGGAAATAAATAATAACTTTATTATTGCCTCTAGGGAATATTTCCTTCAGTCTCCCACTTGCACTAGAGTCAATAATCTAGACTACATAGTAATGATTCTAACAACCATGGAGCTTTGGTGCTGATCATGTTTTGCTCGTGGAAGAGGCTTAGTGAACGGGTCTCCAACATTCAGATCCGTGTGTATCTTGCAAATCTCTATGTCCCCCTCCGACACTTGATGACATATGGAATTGAAGCGTCTCTTGATGTGCTTGGTTCTCTTGTGAAATCTGGATTCCTTTGCCAAGGCAATTACACCAGTATTGTCACAAAAGATTTTCATTCGACCCGATGCACTAGGTATGACACCTAGATCGGATATGAACTCCTTCATCCAAACTCCTTCATTTGCTGCTTCCGAAGCAGCAATGTACTCCGCTTCACACTTAGATCCCGCCACGACGCTCTGCTTGGAACTGCACCAACTGACAGCTCCTCCATTCAATAAAAATACGTATCCGGTTTGCGACTTAGAGTCATCCGGATCAGTGTTAAAGCTTGCATCGACGTAACCGTTTACGACGAGCTCTTTTTCACCTCCATAAACAAGAAACATATCCTTAGTCTTTTTTAGGTATTTCAGGATGTTCTTGACCACTGTCCAGTGCTCCACTCCAGGATTACTTTGGTACCTCCCTGCTATGCTTATAGCAAGACATACATCAGGTCTGGTACACAATATTGCATACATGATAGAACCTGTGGCTGAAGCATAGGGAATGACTTTCATTTTTTTCTCTATCTTCTGCAGTGGCCGGGCATTGAGTCTGACTCAACTTCAGACCTTGTAACACAAGCAAGAACCCTTTCTTTGACTGATCCATTTTGAACTTTTTCAAAACTTTATCAATGTATGTGCTTTGTGAAAGTCCAATTAAGCATCTTGATCTATCTCTATAGATCTTGATGCCCAATATGTAAGCAGCTTCTCCAAGATCTTTCATAGAAAAACTCATATTCAGGTATCCCTTTATGCTATCCAGAAATTCTATATCATTTCCAATCAACAATATGTCATCTACATATAAGATTAGAAATGCTACAGAGCTCCCACTCACTTTCTTGTAAATACAGGCTTCTCCAAAAGTCTGTATAAAACCATATGCTTTGATCACACTATCAAAGCATTTATTCCAACTCTAAGAGGCTTGCACCAGTCCATAAATGGATCGCTGGAGCTTGCATACTTTGTTAGCACCCTTTGGATTGGCAAAACCTTCCGGTTACATCATATACAACTCTTCTTCCAGAAATCCATTCAAGAATGCAGTTTTGACATCCATTTGCCAAATTTCATAATCATAAAACGCAGCAACATGATTCGGACAGACTTTAGCATCGCTACGGGTGAGAAAGTCTCATCGTAGTCAACTCCTTGAACTTGTCGAAAACCTTTCGCAACAAGTTGAGCTTTGTAAACAATAACATTACCGTCTGTGTCGGTCTTCTTCTTAAAGATCCATTTATTTTCTATGGCTTGCCGATCATCGGGTAAGTCCACCAAAGTCCACACTTTGTTCTCATACATGGATCCCATCTCAGATTTCATGGCCTCTAGCCATTTCGCGGAATCTGGGCTCATCATCGCTTCCTCATAGTTCATAGGTTCATCATGGTCTAGTAACATGACTTCCGAAACAGGATTACCGTACCACTCTGGTGTGGATCTTACTCTGGAAGACCTACGAGGTTCGGTAGTAACTTGATCTGAAGCTTCATGATCATCATCATTAGCTTCCTTACTAATTGGTGTAGGAATCACGGGAACTGATTTCTGTGATGAACTACTTTCTAATAAGGGAGAAGGTACACCTACCTCATCAAGTTCTACTCTCCTCCCATTCACTTCTTTCGAGAGAAACTCCTTCTCTAGAAAGGATCCATTCTTAGCAACAAAGATTTTGCCTTCAGATCTGTGATAGAAGGTGTACCCAACAGTTTCCTTTGGGTATCCTATGAAGACGCACTTCTCCGATTTGGGTTCGAGCTTATCAGGTTGAAGCTTTTTCACATAAGCATTGCAACCCCAAACTTTAAGAAACGACAACTTTCGTTTCTTGCCAAACCACAATTCATAAGGCATAGTCTCTACGGATTTTGATGGTGCCCTATTTAAAGTGAATGCAGCCGTCTCTAAAGCATAACCCCAAAACGATAGCGGTAAATCAGTAAGAGACATCATAGATCGCACCGTATCTAATAAAGTACGGTTACGACATTCGGACACACCATTTCGCTGTGGTGTTCCAAGTGGCATTAATTGTGAAACTATCCCATGTTGTTCCAAATGAAGACCAAACTCGTAACTCAAATATTATCCTCCACGATCAGATCGTAGAAACTTTATTTTCTTGTTATGATGATTTTCCATTTCACTCTGAAATTCTTTGGACTTTTCAAATGTTTCAGACTTATGCTTCATTAAGTAGATATAACCATATCTGCTTATATCATCTGTGAAGGTAAGAAAATAACGATACCCACCACGAGCTTCAATACACATTGGACCGCATACATCGCTATGTATTATTTCCAACAAGTCAGTAGCTCGTTCCATTGTTCCAGAGAATGGAGTTTTAGTCATCTTGCCCATAAGGCATGGTTCACAAGCACCAAGTGATTCACAATCAAGTGATTCCAAAAGTCCATCAGCATGGAGTTTCTTCAAGCGCTTTACACCGATATGACCCAAACGGCAGTGCCAAAAATAAGTTGCACTATCATTATTAAACTTCAATCTTTTTGCTTCAACACTATGAATATCTGTATCACTACTATCGAGATTCAACAAAAATAGACCACTCAGCATGGGTGCATGACCATAAAAGATATTACTCATATAAATAGAACAACCATTATTCTCTGATTTAAATGAATAACCGTCTCGCAGTAAACAAGATCCAGATAAAATGTTCATGCTCAATGCTAGCACTAAATAACAATTATTCAGGTCTAAAACTAATCCCGATGGTATATGTAGAGGTAGCATGCCGACCGCGATCACATCGACTTTGGAACCATTTCCCACGCGCATCGTCACCTCGTCCTTAGCCAATCTTCGCTTAATCCATAGCCCCTGTTTCAAGTTGCAAATATGAGCAATAAAACCAGTATCAAATACTTAGGCGCTACTGCGAGCATTAGTTAAGTACACATCAATAACATGTATATCAAATATACCTTTCACTTTGCCATCCTTCTTATCTGCCAAATACTTTGGGTAGTTCCGCTTCTAGTGACCAGTCCATTAGTATAAACACTCAGTTTCAGGCTTAGGTCCAGACTTGGGTTTCTTCTCTTGAGCAGCAACCTTTTTGCCATTCTTCTTGAAGTTCCCTTTCTTCCCTTTGCCCTTTTTCTTGAAACTAGTGGTCTTATTGACCATCAACACTTGATGCTCCTTTTTGTTTTCTACCTCCGCGGCCTTTAGCATCGCGAAGAGCTCGGGAATAGTCTTGTTCATCCCTTGCATATTATAGTTAATCATGAAGCTTTTGTAGCTTGGTGGCAGTGATTGAAGAACTCTGTCAATGACACTATCATCACGAAGATTAACTCCTAGTTGAGTCAAGTGGTTGTGGTACCCAGACATTCTGAGTACGTGTTCACTGACAGAACTATTCTCCTCCATTTTGCAGCTGTAGAACTTGTTGGAGACTTCATATCTCTCAACTCGAGCATTTGCTGGAAATATTAACTTCAACTCCTGGAACATCTCATATGCACCATGACGTTCAAAACGTCATTGAAGTCCTAATTCTAAGCCGTTGTAACATCCCAAATTTTCAATTTAGAATGTTATACATTATATCATCATTGCATATCATACTTTATTGCATTTTGGCTTGATCCTAGAAATTCTACGCAACTCAAGGACCCACGGAGAGAGTTGGGGATTTCGTTATTTTCATATTTGAGTTTTCTGAAAATTTTGAAAATAGGATCATTTGATTTTAATTATTTTATCTTCGTATATTTCTTATATAAAAATAAGAGAGGGGGAATAAAATGACTTTCCCAAAATAAATAAATATTGGAGATTTAATAATAAAATCAAATGAGATTTAATTTCAGAGTTTTATCGCTATTTTATTTAAATTAGGAAAAATGCGCATTTTCCAAAATTGCATATTAGGCCCAAATAAATGTTCATCTTGTCTGGCTTATTTTTAGAGAACGGGGAAATTTTATTTTGGGATTTTTGGAGTCCGTTTATTATTTCTTTTCTTTCTTTTTCTGCACGTCGAAATTATTTAAAAAAAAGTAAACCGACTCCGGGCCGTACCTGAGAGGGACTCCACTCGGGGGGCTTTATAAGCCGGGGCCCCTCCTGCCCCGAAGCCCACACCATTGCCCAGACCACCCCGCGCCAAACCCTAGCCGTCGCCGCAGCTCCGCGCCGCCGCCGTCGCCGCTGCCGATGCCGTCGCCGACCGCCGCCACACGCCGGACCCATCGCCAGAGTTCCCAGAGGTATCCGCCGCCACGGTTTTCTTTAAGAAAACTGCTGGTTTTTTAGATACCCCGGTTTATTTTTTTATAGATCGGTGTTTTTTCCGGTTTAGTTATTTAGCGAACGCCTGTTAGTTCATTCATTTTAACGAATGATTTTCAACGTTTCGTCGTAGACAGAGAACGTCCGTTCGTTAGCCTGTTCGTCAGTTTTTCTTTTTCTTGGGTTTTTCGCGATTATTTTCGATCGCCATTTCTGATCCGATTTTCGTTTTAGTTTATCTTTTCGCTCGTTAATCGGAATCAGGCGATTCAAGCACCTAGAGTTTCATCTTGAAACCCTCTTTTCGTTTAACCAACTTAAACAAGTTTTTGCTACTGTAAAATTTGACTTAAGTCCAGATTAGTAAATGAAGCTTGTTTCTTTCGCCGTTTATGTTTTGTTGCTTCGTTTGATTTGATTCTTTTTGCAACCGGAGTTCTTAAGTTGAACTTTCTGGTTAGGTCTCTTATTTGAGTTTTACCTATGCATTAGATGAGTGCTTATTGTATGCTTGTTTGTTTGCGATAGAGTACCCGGAGTGCGCAGTGTGCTACTACGAGTCTCTAGGTTTCACGGATCATCAGCAAGGCAAGTAACACTTTGATCATACCTCTTTACTACCCAGTTTTATTGCATTAGATCAATCCTCAAACAACTGTACGGTTAGGATCTGATTAATATGTGGGTTTTGGGAAGTAGATGAGGTAGTACCTATTGCTCTATTTATTATCAAACCTTTGGGAGTTACTTCTATGTTTGCTTATATTGCTATGCTATGCTTGTAGACGTGGATTGGGTGAGTGAATCCATGATAGATGTTAGTGTTGTTAATTAATGGTTAATTTAAGGTGGCAACTTTAATACACATCTGGGTGGATTGAGGCACCTGGGGAACCCAGTGTTGCCTGTATTTTTTGGAAATCTCGGGGTATGGTGTGATTCTCCTATGGACCGCCACCCAGGCTCAAAGGGATCATGAGATTATTCATGCTAGAAACTTATGTGTGCAGCTACAAGCTACAATGGGCTCAAGCATAGTTGAGTATATTGTGTGACCTCTTTCAGTGGTAGACTAGCAGATGTAAGAGATGTAGGTTGGTACTGTCTATCCAGAGTAAAGAGTTAGTGCTTCTGAAAGACTGTGTCTCGGTCATCCGTTTCTCAAACACCATGTAGTGCGAGAAAACCAACGGAGGAGATCGAGTCTTGCGGGGAAAAGTGCGCAAACCTCTGCAGAGTGTACAAACTAATCATGGTCAGCCGTGTCCCCGGTTATGGATCTTTTGAGTATCTAGTTACTTGGATTATCATGTGAATCTCACCATGTTACTTAATTTAATTTGATTGGGTTATTGATGAAGCTTAATTGGGATTGAGTTGGAGGAACCTTCTCAATGTTTAACAACCACCATGATAGTTAAATAAAATTTATTCCTTTGTTGTAGGAAAAAATTGGCTTTATGCAAAACTGTAACCATAGAGCTTACCACCAGCCATATATGCATGTAGTGATAGCCTTATTTTCTGTTCATTACTCTCTATGTGTTACATTGCCAGCATATTCCATGTGCTGGCCCGTTTCCGGGCTGCAACGTTCATGTTGCAGACTTTTCAGACGACGAGTAAGGTGCCTTAGGTCGTGGTCTTTCACTCAGTGATGCCGTTGGAGTTGATGGACTCGCTTTATCTTCCAAGCCTTCCGTTGTTATCGTTATTAGATGGACTTAAGCCATATTTATTGTAATAAGTTCTTTTTTGAGACATTCGATGTAATATGTGTGTGATTGCTACTCTGTTATAAATCCTTCAAGTACTGTGCGTGTCAGCATTACCGATCCAGGGATGACACTGATGCACAGAGATCAGACTGTTTGAGGTCTGGTCACTACAAGATGGTATCAGAGCACATGCTGACTATAGGACATGACCACTAAGCTAAAGCCCTAGATCACTACTCTCTTCTCATTTCTGACTCCTCTCCTTTTTCTACTCTTTTAGGATAGCGGATGCAAGGAACAAGTTCACACAACCAGATGAAGATACACCTTTTGGACTCCACTTGAAGGAAGTCACTAGATACCTGAACATCGGAGTACCAAGCTTCACCGGGACGTACATCACCACTTTACGAGAAGAGGAGCATTGGATGATCCAAGTTCAAGTCCCAGGAAGGACGTTCATGTTAGTCACTGAGCCCATAGAGTTTTCCTTTGATGCACCAACCTGGAGTCTAGGAAAGAGCATGGCAGCCCACATCACTATGGGACGCATTGGAGAAGTTTACCACAAGGATCTCAAGGATACTATCTACCAGATTTCTGGGCGCCGAGATGAGCAATGGGAGATGATCAGCACCAGGAAGGATAGATCAATTGCAGCTTTCATCCAGGAGTTAAACCAGCACATTCATTGCCAGGAGAACCAGATGTGCGGCATGATAGATCTGAAGAAGGCAATGACCAAGATCACAGAACTGGAAGAAGAACTCAAAACTACATGCGATGGATATGAGGAGGAAATGACGACACTTGTGGAGAAGAATGATGATCTGAAGGAGAAGCTAAAAGTATTCATGGGATACCCCACGCCAGGAGGAGAAGACGATGATTGCACTTGTCCGGAGAACTACATCATCATCGACGGCACCGACTCAGACCCCGACGATAGCGATGATGACTTTGTTGATGAAGCAGGAGCAAATATCATGGAGTCTTCGACCGATCAATTTTTCTAGTCGACCACCATAACAGTAGTAGTATTCCCCCATGTATATAGTATAGTCCGAGCACTTTTGTAACGATAGTTAGACCGTTGTATGCCCTTGTTTGATTGATTGAAGTGATATGTTTGTGTTTGTCTCATGTGCATATGGGTAGTGTTTATCTCTCTAGACCTCATTCTATTCTATTTTCTCATCTTTTCTAAATCCTCAAATGCCTCCGAGATGTGACAATGGATTTTCTTTCCCATCGGAGCTCACTCAGTTGATCCAGCAGCAGAATGCATTAATGCAGATACTAGTTTAGAATCAGAATCAGGGGAACAACAACAACAACAACCCACCACCACCACCACCTGTTGATCAGTTAGCCTGTTTCTTGAGGCTTAATCTACCGGTGTTCTCTAGTAGCACCGAGCCGATTGTTGCAGATGATTGCCTCCGCAAGATTGGAAGGGAGTTGACCATTACAGGATGCACAGATGCGTAGAGAGTGCACTTTGCCGCACATCAGCTTGATGGACCCGCAGCATCATGGTGGGAAAATTTCACAGCCACTTACCCCATCGACACTGTCACATGGGATCAGTTTCAGCAGGCTTTCTGTACTGCCCATGTTTCAACAGGAGCTATGGCCATGAAGAAGCGTGAGTTTCACAACTTGCGCCAAGGAGGACGCATAGTTGGCCAGTATGTGGATGATTTTAGCAAGCTAGCACGTTATGCCCCATATGACGTTGCTACAGATGCAGCTAAGAAGGAGAAGTTTCTGGAAGGACTAAATGATGAGCTGAGCATGCAGTTGATGGTGGCAACCTTCAACAACTACCAGGAGTTGGTAGATAGAGCTCTAATGATTGAAGGGAAGCAACAGCAGATTGATAGCCGCAAGAGGAAGTATTGACAGCCGCAAGAGAAAGTACAATCTCAGCAGAAGCCTCGTTTTACCCCGAACTCGGGAGGACCTTTTCATCATACCCATGGAGGCCACAATCACAATGGAGGGAGTTCGCACAACCATAGTGACCCCAAGAATGGCAATGGGAATGGAGGAAGCAACGAACAGAATCGTGCCAACCCATCAACACCAGCCAAGAGGGATCTAAGCCACATTACCTGTTTCAAGTGCCAGAAGACCGGACATTATGCCACTGAATGTCCTGAAGCAAAGAATGGAAATGGCAATGGAAGCTCTGGGAAGAAGCCTAACCCTTTCAATAGGGGATAGGTGAACCACGTTAGTGTGGAGGAGGTTGAAGCCCAACCAGATGCAGTAATAGGTAAGTTTTTGGTTAAGTCATTTACTGCAATCGTTCTTTTTGATACTGGTGCATCGCATTCATACATATCAAGGGGATTTGTGGATAAGTATAAACTGCCAACCCAAGCCCTTAGGTCACCCATGTTAGTAACCTCGCCAGGAGCTGAGTATATGGCTAGCCTATGGTGTGATCGGTTACCATTAAGGATTGGTAACTACGTGTTTCCCTCAGACCTAATAGAATTGGAATCACAAGGACTGGATGTGATATTAGGCATGGATTGGTTATCGAAGTATGGAGGGAACATTGAATGCGCCAGTAAGTCAATTTTGCTTACCACCCCAGAAGGAAGAAGGATCAAGTATGTATCCCGGCATGTGCTGAAGAGGACTCAAGTGAATTCCTTACCAGGAGTTGTACATGAGGAAGTACCAGTGGTGAAGGATTTCCTTGATGTATTTCCAGAAGAGTTGCTAGGCATGCCACCAGATAGAGACATTGAGTTTTTGATTGAGCTTTTGCCAGGCAGAGGGCCAATATCTAAGAGGCCGTACAGGATGCCCGCAGAGGATCTGGAGGAAATTAAGAAGCATATTAAGGAGTTACTGGATAAAGGCTATATTCGCCCAAGTTCTTCACCTTGGGGATAACCAGTGCTTCTAGTGGAGAAGAAGGATGGATCATTGAGGATGGTTGTTGACTATCGTGGATTGAATGAAGTGACAATCAAGAACAAGTACCCACTGCCGATGATCAACGATCTGTTTGACCTGTTGTAAGGAGCGAAAGTATTTTCCAAGATCGATCTGCAATCAGGGTACCACCAGCTGAAAATTCGAGAGCAGGATATAGCTAAGACAGCTTTTACCACAAGGTACGGGCTATATGAGTATACAGTTATGTCATTTGGTCTGACTAATGCACCTGCCTATTTCATGAACATGATGAACAAGGTGTTTATGGAGTTTCTGGATAAGTTCGTCGTGGTGTTCATTGATGATATTTTGGTCTACTCGAAGAATGAAGAGGAGCATAAGGAGCATTTGCGTTTGGTACTTGGGAAGCTCAAAGAACATCAGCTATATGCCAAGTTTAGCAAGTGTGAGTTTTGGTTGAAGGAAGTTGGATTCCTCGGACATGTTATATCCGGAGAAGGAATAGCAGTAGACCCCACCGAAGTTGTCACTGTGACAAATTGGGAAGCACCCACGTCAGTTGGAGAGATCCGGACGTTTCTTGGACTCGCATGATACTACCGGAGGTTCATTGAGAATTTCTCGAAGATTGCAAAACCCATGACAGAGTTGTTGAAGAAGGACACCAAGTTCAAATGGACTAAGGAATGTGAGGCCAGTTTCCAGGAGTTGAAGAAATGTTTGGTTACATCACCAGTGTTGATTCTGCCAGACCAGCGCAAGGATTATGAAGTATATTGCGACGCTTCTAGTCGAGGACTTGGAGCAGTGCTTATGCAGGAGGGAAGAGTTGTTTCTTATGCCTCGCGATAGCTTAAGCCCTGTGAGTTGAACTATGCTAACCATGATTTGAAGTTAGCAGCCGTAGTGCACGCATTGAAGACATGGAGACATTTCTCATCAGAAACCATTGTGAGGTGTACACGGATCACAATAGTTTGAAGTATATCTTCACACAGAAGGAGTTGAATCTCAGGAAAACAAGATGGCTGGAGCTCATTAAGGATTGTGACTTTAGGTTGCATTGTCACCCCAGAAAGGTAACGTAGTAGCCGATGTGTTGAGCCGCAAGAGCCATGTCAACACCCTCATGACCAGAGAGTTACCCAAGGGGTTAGCTGAGGATCTTCACGAGCTATGTTTGGAAATAGTCTGAGAGGCTATGTAGAAGCATTGGAGATTCAGTATACCTTGATGGACAAAATTAGAGAAGCTCAGAAGACCGACAAGGAGATTGCCGAGATAAAGGAGAAGATGAGCAAAGGAAAAGCTAAGGGTTTTCGTGAGGATGAGCATGATACTTTATGGTTTGAGGACCACGTTTATGTGCCTAATGACCCGGAGATCAGGAAGTTGATTCTGCAGGAGGCCCGTGATTCAACATATTCCATTCACCCAGGAAATACCAAGATGTATCTGGATTTGAAAGACACTTTCTGGTGGACCAGAATGACGGACATTGCGGAGTATGTAGCAGTTTCTGATGTATGTCAGAGAGTAAAGGCAGAGCATCAGAAGCCAGCAGGGTTGCTACAACTATTGCCGATACCTGAATGGAAGTGGGATAAGCTAGGCATGGATTTTATCATGGGATTGCCCATGACACGTTCAGGCTATGACTCGATATGGGTCGTAGTTGATCGTTTGACAAAGGTAGCTCATTTCATCCCAGTAAAGACCACTTACACCAGTGCCAAGTTGGCAAAGATATACATGACCAGGATCATATGTCTGCACGGAGTTCCGAGGACCATTGTATCAGATAGAAGAACCCAGTTTACCTCAAAGTTCTGGAATTAGTTGCACGAAACTTTGGGTACCAGGCTAGAGTTCAGTATAGCCTTTCATCCACAGACAGATGGACAGACCGAGAGAGTCAATCAGATTTTGGAGGACATGTTGAGAGCTTGTGCGCTAGATTATGGATCTAGTTGGGATAGCAATTTACCTTATGCAGAGTTCTCTTACAACAACAGTTATCAATCTAGTTTGAAAATGGCCCCTTTTGAAGCTTTGTACAGAAGGAGGTGCATGACACCGCTGTTATGGGACAAAGTTGGAGACCGTCAGCTGTTTGGACCAGATTTGATTAAAGAATCTGAGGAGAAGGTTAAGTTGATTCGTGATAGGCTCAAGGTAGCCCAGTCCAGGCAGAAGAGCTATGTAGATTCTAAACGCAAGGAGACAGTTTACGAAGTCGGAGACTGAGTTTATCTTCGTGTGTCCCCACTTCGAGGAGTTAAGCGTTTTGGAGTTAAGGGAAAGTTAGCACCACATTTTGTGGGACCATACAAAGTTTTGGAGCGTATGGGAGAAGTTGCTTATAAGTTGGAATTTCCTGAAGGATTGTCAGGAGTTCACAATGTGTTCCACGTTTCCCAGTTGAAGAAGTGCCACGCAGAGATGGCAGATATACCTCTGAGAGATACAGTGCCATTGGAAGCGATTCAATTGGATAGCGATTTGACCTACGAGGAGAAACCAGTGAAGATTCTCGAGTTTGCCAGCCGAGTCACACGCATCAAGGTTATCAAGTTCTGCAAAGTACAGTGGAGCCACCATACCGAGGATGAAGCCACTTGGGAGCGTAATTAAGACCTACTGAAGGACCACCCTCACCTATTTTCTAGCCAACCCGAATATCGAGGGCGAGATTCATCTTAAGGGGGGTAGGTTTGTACATCCCAAATTTTCAATTTGGGATGTTATACATTATATCATCATTGCATATCATATTTTATTGCATTTTGGCTTGATCCTAGAAATTCTACGCAACTCAAGGACCCACAGAGAGAGTTGGGGAATTTGTTATTTTCATATTTGAGTTATCTCAAAATTTTGAAAATAGGATCATTTGATTTTAATTATTTTATCTTCGTATATTTCTTATATAAGCATAAGAGAGAGGGAATAAAATGACTTTCCCAAAATAAAGAAATATTGGAGATTTAATAATAAAATCAAATAAGATTTAATTTCGGAGTTTTATCGCTATTTTATTTGAATTAGAAAAAATGCATGTTTTTCAAAATTGCATATTAGGCCCAAATAAATGTTCATCTTGTCTGGCTTATTTTTAGAGGATAGGGAAAATTTATTTCGGGATTTTTGGAGTTTGTTTAGTATTTCTTTTCTTTCTTTTTCTGCACGCCGAAATTATTAAAAAAAAGTAAATCGACTCCGGGCCATACCCGAGCGGGACTCCGCCCGGGGGGCTTTATAAGCCGGGCCCCCTGCCCCAAAGCCCACAGCGCCGCCCAGCCCACCCCACGCCAAACCCTAGGCACCGCGCCGCCGCCGCTGCCGACACCGCCGTCGCCCCGCGCCGCCGCCCGCCGCCTCCGCCGCTGCCGCCGCCCAACGCCGCCGACCACCGCCACCCGCCGGACCCGTCGCCGGAGTTCCCGGAGGTAGCCACCGCCGCCGTGGTTTTCTTTAAGAAAACCGTTGGTTTTTTTTAAACCCCATTTTTTAAGATCGGTTTTAATTTTTTTCCGGTTTAGTTATTTAGCGAACGCCCGTTCGTTCATTCGTTTTAATGAATTATTTTCACCGTTTAGCCGCAGACAGCGAACGTTCGTTCGTTAGCCTGTTCGTCAGTTTTTCTTTTTCTCGGGTTTTTCAGGATTATTTTCGATCGTGATTTCTGATCCGATTTTCGTTTTAGTTTAGCTTTTCGCTCGTTTATCAGAATCAGGCGATTCAAGTGCCTAGAGTTTCATCTCGAAACCCTATTTCCGTTTAACCAAATTAAACAATTTTTTTCTACTGTAAAATTTGACTTAAGTCCAGATTAGTACACAAAGCTTGTTTCTTTCGCCGTTTGAGTTTCATTGCTTCGTTTGATTTGATTCTTTTTGCAAACCTGAGTTCTTAAGTTGAACTTTCTGGTTAGATCTCTTATTTGAGTTTTACCCGTGCATTAGATGAGTGCTTATTGTATGCTTGTTTGTTTGCGATAGAGTACCCGGAGTGCGTAGTGTGCTACTACGAGTCTCTAGGTTTCACGAATCATCAGCATGGCAAGTAACACTTTGATCATACCTCTTTACTACCTAGTTTTATTGCATTAGATCAATCCTCAAACAACTACATGGTTAGGATCTGGTTAATATGTCGGTTTTGGGAAGTAGATGAGGTAGTACCTGTTGCCCTGTTTATTCTCAAACCTTTGGGAGTTACTTCTACGTTTGCTTATATTGCTATGCTATGCTTGTAGACGTGGATTGTGTGAGTGTATCCATGACAGATGTGAGTGTTGTTAATTAATGGTTAATTTAAGGTGGCAACTTTAATACACATCTGGGTGGATTGAGGCACCTGGGGAACCCAATATTGCCTGTATTTTTTGGAAATCCCAGGGTACCGTGTGATTCTCCTATGGACCACCACCCAGGCTCAAAGGGATCATGAGATTAGTCATGCTAGAAACTTACGTGTGCAGCCGCAAGCTACTATGGGCTCTAGCATAGTTGAGTGCGTTGTGTGACCTCTTTCAGTGGTAGACTAGCAGATGTAGGGGATGTAGGTTGGTACTGCCTATCCAGAGTTAAGAGTTAATGCTTTTGAAAAACTGTGTCTCGGTCATCCGTTTCTCAAATACCATGTAGTGTGAGAAAACGAACGGAGGAGATCGAGTCTTGCGGGGAAAAGTTCGCAAACCTCTGTAGAGCGTACAAACTAATCATGGTTAGCCATGTCCCCGGTTATGGACATTTTGAGTATCTAATTACTTGGATTATCATGTGAATCTCATCATGTTACTTAATTTAATTTGATTGGGTTATTGATGAAGCTTAATTGGGATTGAGTTGCAGGAGCCTTCTCAATGTTTAACAACCACCATGATAGTTAAATAAAATTTATTCCTTTGTTGTAGGAAAAAATTGGCTTTATGCAAAACTGTAACCATAGAGCTTACCACCAGCTATATATGCATGTAGTGATAGCCTTATTTTCTGTTCATTACTCTCTATGTGTTACATTGCCAGCATATTCCATGTGCTGACCCATTTCTGGGCTGCAACATTCATGTTGCAGACTTTTGAGACGACGAGTAAGGTGCCTTAGGTCGTGGTCTTTCACTCAGTGATGCCGTTGGAGTTGATGGACTCGCTTTATCTTTCAAGCCTTCCGATGTTATTGTTATTAGATGGCCTTAAGCCATATTTATTGTAATAAGTTCTCTTTTGAGACATTCGATGTAATAAGTGTGTGATTGCTACTCTGTTATAAATCCTTTAAGTACTGTGTGTGTCAGCATTACCGATCTAGGGATGACACTGATGCACAAAGATGAGATTGTTTGAGGTCTGTCGGGGATATACCCCGCGGTATGACCCTACCGGAGTTATGACCCAGCCGGACTTGGCGATTCACCAGAAGACCCGGCTGGAGCTAGGCGACTTACTGGCGATCTGCCTGGACATGGCAGTTTACAAATAACCCGCCTGGACATTGTGACTCACTGGAGACCCGGCGGGTGGGTCAAACGGACGGCAAGGCCCAAGGCCCAGTAGGCCGGTTCATGTGATGGTGGGCCGACTTAAGAAGAAAGGTGTAAGGAATATTTCCCTTACAAGGAATCAAGACCCGGACTTGTATCCAGCTTGTAGTAGAAGATAGGCTAGTCCTAGTCCTACTAGGACTCCACATGTAACCCGTCCCTCTAACTTATATAAAGAGGGACAGGGCTCCCCAAAGAGGGACAAGAAACAAGAACAATCTCTAGGGCTAGACACAAAGAGCCGGCTTACTGGCGACTCTCTCATGATCATAATGAGACCTAGCCACAAACAGCATGTAGGGTTATTACCGGATGATGTTTCCCGAGGCCCAAAGCTGTCTAAATCCTTGTCTTGCTGTTGCATCTCTCGTCCCGATCAACTCCTCTCAAGCTACCACATAGATGCGTTGGCCTCGCGACTAAGTCCTTACAATAGGACATCTGCCGTGACAAATCCATGACAGTTGGTGCCCACTGTGGGGCTAACGCACGGTGGTGTTGAGTTCTTGAAGGGCGCTATCCCAGGGATCGAGAAGCTCCGCCCAGCTTATTGAAGAAGTTCCGGTCGACTTGTCGGAGAGTTCCAGCTGGCTCATCGAAAAAGTTCTGACCGCCTTGACGAAAGGTTCCGTCTAAACCGCCGAAAAAGTTTCGACCGCCTCGACGAAAGGTTCCGTCTGAATCGGCGAAAAGTTCCGACCGCCTCGACGAAAGGTCCCATCTGAATCGGCGAAAGGTTCCGACCGCCTCGATGAAAGGTTCCATCTGAATCACCTAAGAGTTCCGATCGCCTCGACGAAAAGTTCGGTCTGAATCACCGAAGGGTTCCAGCCGAATCGCCGAAAGGTTCCATCCGAGTCATCAAAGAGTTCCGACTTAGGCTACAGAAAAGTTCCGGATTATCAAAAAGTTCCGGCCGGATTATCAAGAGGTTCCGGTTCAAAAGTCCGGACTATCAAAAGTTTTGGGCAGATTATCAAGAGGTTCCGGTTTAAAAGATCCGGATTATCAAAAGTCCCGGCCGGATTATCAAGAGGTTCCGGTAAAAAAGTTCCGGGTTATCAAAGGTTCCGGCCGGATTATCAAGAAGTTCTGGTTTCAAAAATTCCGGCTCAAAAAGTGCCGGCCGGGTTATGTGGAGAGCTCAGGCACTAGAACACACAGAACCAATTAACTCTTTTGTCAAAAAAACAAAAGTAGCACTATGCATTATCCGGCGCCAGCATCCGGCAAAAAATACCAGGTGATATCCATCCAGTTTACTTTTATCAATATTTATTAATTTTTTGAAAACAACTACTCTGCCTATAGTGTTGTTATATACAGCCATCGCCCCTGCGGTCCGGTTTACCTCAACGCGCCGACCGGCTCGCCCGTCAGTACCATCTTACAACGCCACGGACGACTCGCCCGTCCGCCCTCGCGGCCGGTTCACGCGTCCTCACCGGATTACAACGTGGATGACAACTTGCTCGTCTGCACCGGCTTACAAACGCCATGGCCGGTTTATCTGTTTGTTCCCGCGGCCGAGTCACCCGTGAGGGATTTCGGTTTCACCTAGGGATCATCAATTTCATGGCGGATTATTTTCTTCCTAAACAAATTAGGTGATATCCATCCAAGTTTGTTTTATTATCACATGTTGTTTTTGTCAAAGAACAAGTTTACCTTTGCCTTGGTCTGCAATATTGTTTATGCAGGGCAATTATTTATGACAAAAAGTGATATTATACCGCGCAGGTGGAGACACGCCAACATCTTTTGGCACAGGTGGTCGTCGTTAGTCAACGGACTCCCGCACCGGCTTACAATGTCGTGGCCGTCTCCCGTGACCACGCCGGCTTACAACAAGGAGGACAATTTGCCCGTCCGCACCGGCTTACAATGCCACGGCCGGATTATCTATCTGTGCCGCCTCAGATGTTGCAGTCGTCTTTACCGACCGACTCTCGTGGCCTGGTCTATATCAAGACATCGGGCCGCACTTGTCTGCATGAGTTGTTTATTGAGTATGAGCAAGTCACTACTTGGGAAGCCCGGTTTTCTTCCAACAAATTGGAGGCAAATTATCATATATTATCAACCGCCGTCTGCACTGGATGGCTCAATGGGCAGGCGCACAAGTCGCCGCCACTGCGGTTTGGTTAACTTCAAACAGCCAGTTGGAAGGAGCCATTGGCCGAGTTGCTGACACGGTTCATACGGGATCATTTATAACTCGCAGCAGTCACCTCAACCTTCTGTGGGTTCACATCACACTATCAATGTGCTGATAATATACACCTTCTGTTCTGGTCCAATATGGAGAATCTCAAGCCAACTCCTCGAGTCGTCTTGAGACTCGGGGGCTACAATGACATGACTAGGTGTAATTGGCGGTGTTAGTGAATTCAAGAACTCCGGGTCATTGGAGGGAAGGTAACCCGGTTCTGGAGGCTACCGCTATATTGGTGAAAAATTTAAAGGCGGTCAGAAAATTTCCGGTTTAAAAAGAAGGATTCCGGTTTAAAATCCAGTTCAAGAGACATCTTTCTCCCACAAAGCACTGAAGCTCTTAATATCCGGTTTAAAAACCGGTTCAAGGGAAATTTATTTACCACAAGGCTTTGAAGCTCTCAAATCCGGTTCAGATCCGGCTCAAGGTAAATTTATCTTTCACAAAGTTTTGAAGCTTTCACATCCGGTTTAAACTTCCGGTTCAAAAAATTAATCTCTCGCCAGTTCGAGTTCCCATAAAAATTAAAGGTTGCCAAAGAACTTGCTGTCATGATGCGCGGTTCAAACTTGGGTATCCTGCCTTACGGCTTATCTTATTATGATCACTTGGGGGCTTCCTGCTCATGGAGCATAGCTAGCAGTACCCTCTTGATTGGCGCAATGCCAAAACTTATATGGTCATTTGGGGACTTGCTGTTCAAACATAGGTCGTATTCGAACCAAAGAGAACATAGCTGTCGGTACCCTTTTGATTAGCAAACTGCTGAACCTACTTGGGGCTTCCTGATCATATCTGAATCATAGCTCAACCCCTTTGGGAATCGACGTGGATCGTATCCAAATCAGCGTCGTTAAACAACTTTTAAGGTCACTTGGGGGCTTCCTGTTCAAACATAGGTCGTATTCGAACCAAAGAGAACATAGCTGTCGATACCCACTTGATCGGCATCGCCAATGCCATTGGGGGCTATATGATCGTATTCGAATCTTAGCTTAACCCCTTTGGAACGGTTTACTGATCATATTCGAATCAGAAGCCTCAAAATTTTTATCTGTTTTTTATATAATCGCAAGTATTTGAGTTGTCACAAATATCATACGTGTCGGTTCTTACAGAGTTGAGTTATCATCTTCACTGTCCGGGTCACATAAGCCGGCAGTATCATTCAAAGGATCATAGGGATCTTGTGATCTACTTGTGTGCAGGATAAGACTACATTTGGGTGGTTACCCGCCCTAGTTTTTGATGTTAAGTTGCCAGGGCATGTGTTGTTTAAACTCTTTGCAGGATTTGCAGAAATATGACATATAAATGATTAAGTTCAAGCTCATTAACAAGGTTCATGCTTCAAAATGATGATCCGTTCTGGATTTTTCTCTAAGGCTATAAGCCGCAGGGTTATAAAAATTCCGGCTTACAATGGAGGCGTATTACATCGCCATTGGCCAAGAGCCGCCAAGTCTTTAAACTCCGGATTTACTTGTCAACCGATGAGGTATTCAAACCTTTAATAGCCAAAATGGTTGGATTTTCATGATGACATTGATGATTGAGGTTTTCATACCGGATTATATTATTCAAATCTCGAATAGCCAAGATGGCTGGATTTCTATTGTGATTATCAATAACCAGTGCTATGATTGAGGTTTTCAAAGTCGCTTTAGCGCAACGGCTATTATTTTTATCAATGGATATGATTTATTCTATAATGGAAGGAATACTCCCGAGTCGTTGCAGGCTTACGACCCAGCACTTGGGGGCTATATTATTCAGATTGGGATTATATCAAATATGCAAGTCCCATGTCACTGCCAGCATGCACCATGGCACTTGGGGGCTAATGTATAGTCATTTTTTGATCAACTTATTGAAGACCCGACTCATCCCATTGTAATGAGCCGGCCCTTGGGGGCTACCAATTGCTCCTGTCAAAAATTCAAGGTACACAAGCCTTAGTCGATTACATTGAAAGATCCACTACTCAGTTGGTAGAGCGCAAGGCTCTAAACCTTATGGATGTGGGTTCAAACCCCATGGTGGAGATTACATCATATGATGTTATTATCAATTATATGCAAAGTCCCAGCTCAGTATTATCTTACTAAGCCGGCCCTTGGGGGCTACACATTGTTGTTCAAATTTACATGGTTATAACTACAAAGTCCCTGCTCATTATTGCATAATGACCCGGTCCTTGGGGGCTACACCGGTTGAAGTTTTCATGAGCATGATGAATGAACTGGATTTCTTCAAGGTTGCAACATTTATTGGAGCAAGTCTTAAACCATCACTTTGTTCTGCTCAAGACTTGGGGGCTACAGGTAATATGGATATAAGGGAGAAAAATCTTCAAATTATCAGTTTTGAGCAAATCAGGAGGATCAATTACATAAACCGGTGTCAACAACAATTATGACCCGGCATCGTCTGTTTTATAATCAGGCAGTTTTTGGTAATGATAAACCGGCAAGTTTTACATCTTCAAGCCGGCTGAATAACAGATGAGTATTTGAAGACCAAAATTATTTAACCCGGCGCCTTGGAAGCCGACTCAAGTGGATTATTCTTCACAATATTTTTCTGTGAGAAACCAATATCAGCAAATTGAGTATGAAGCTAGCTTATTTGACCCCGATTTTCTAGATGAAGGAAATGACAATTGGACTTAAGGATAACCAGGTCCTGTCTCAGGAGAATATTTAACCCGGGGCGCAAGGAATTAAGGATGATCAGGTGCCGGCTTACAAGAATTTTTAACCCGGAGCACAACCTGTCAAAGTTGTTCTGGTGTTTATTTTGTAGGATCATTTTAACATGGGTAAATCCAAACTAGGGGCTAATGTCAGGGATATACCCCGCGGTATGACCCGGCTGGAGTTATGACCCAGCCGGACTTGGCAATTCACCAGAAGACCCGGCTGGAGCTAGGCGACTTACTGGCGATCTGCCTGGACATGGCGGTTTACATATAACCCGCCTGGACATTGTGACTCACTAGAGACCCGGCGGGCGGGTCAAATGGACAACAAGGCCCAAGGCCCAGTAGGCCGGTTCATGTGATGGTGGGCCGACTTAAGAAGAAAGGTGTAAGGAATATTTCCCTTACAAGGAATCAAGACCAGGACTTGTATCCGGCTTGTAGTAGAAGATAGGCTAGTCCTAGTCCTACTAGGACTCCACATGTAACCCGCCCCTCTAACTTATATAAAGAGTTGCAGGGCTCCCCAAAGAGGGACAAGAAACAAGAACAATCTCTAGGGCTAGACACAAAGAGCCGGCTTACCGGCGACTCTCTCATGATCATGATGAGACCTAGCCACAAACAGCATGTAGGGTTATTACTGGATAATGTTTCCCGGGGCCCGAAGCTGTCTAAATCCTTGTCTTGCGTGTTGCATCTCTCGTCCCGATCAACCCCTCTCAAGCTACCACATAGATGCGTTGGCCTCGTGACTAAGTCCTTACACTAGGACATCTGCCGTGACAAATCCACGACAAGGTCTGGTCGCTACACCCGTAAAGCATGGCACACTGAACTATAGAGTAGTCATCAATTTTGCTTTGCCAGACGTTCTTAACGTCATCAGTAGCATCTGCAGCAGGCCTGGCACCCAACGGTACTTCGAGGACATAATTCTTCTGTGCAGCAATGAGGATAATCCTCAAGTTACGGACCCAGTCCGTGCAGTTGCTACCATCGTCTTTCAACTTAGTTTTTTCTAGGAACGCATTAAAATTCAAAGGAACCATAGCATGGGCCATTGATCTACAACAACATAGACATGCAAAATACTATCAGGTACTAAGTTCATGATAAATTAAAGTTCAATTAATCATATTACTTAAGAACTCCCACTTAGATAGGCATACCTCTAATCATCTAAGTGATCACGTGATCCAAATCAACTAAACCTTGTCCGATCATCATGTGAGATGGAGTAGTTTTCAATGGTGAACATCACTATGTTGATCATATCTACTATATGATTCACGCTCGATCTTTCGGTCTCAGTGTTTTGAGGCCGTATCTGAATATGCTAGGCTCTTCAAGTTTAACCCGAGTATTTTGCATGTGCAAAACAGGCTTGCACTCGTTGTATGTGAACGTAGAGCTTATCACACCGATCATCACGTGGGGTCTCCGCACGATGAACTGTTGCAGCAGTGCATACTCAGGGAGAACACTTGTACCTTGAAATTTAGTAAGGGATCATCTTATAGTGCTACCAATGTTCTAAGCAAAATAAGATGCATAAAGGATAAACATCACATGCAATCAAAATATGTGACATGATATGGCCATCATCATCTTGTGCTCTTGATCTCCATCATCAAAGCATCGTCATGATCTCCAATGTCACCGGCGCGACACCTTGATCTCCATCGTAGCATCGTTGTCGTCTCGCCAACTATTGTTACTACGACTATCGCTGCCGCTTAGTGATAAAGTAAAACAATTACATGGCGATTGCATTGCATACAATAAAGCGACAATCATATGGCTCGTGCTAGTTGCTAATAACTTTGTTACAAAACAAGATCATCTCATACAACAAATTATATCACATCATGCCTTGACCATATCACATCACAGCAAGCCCTGCAAAAACAAGTTATACGTCCTCTACTTTGTTGTTGCAAGTTTTACGTGGCTGCTACGGGCTTCTAGCAAGAACCGTTCTTACCTACGCATCAAAACCACAACGATTTTTCGTCAAGTGTGCTGTTTTTACCTTCAATAAGGACCGGGCGTAGCCACACTCGATTCAACTAAAGTTGGAGAAACAGACACTCACCAGCCACCTATGTGCGAAGCACGTCGGTAGAACCAGTCTCGCGTAAGCGTACGCGTAATGTCAGTCTGAGCCGCTTCATCCAACAATACCGCCGAATCAAATTATGACATGCTGGTAAGGAGTATAACTATTACCGCCCACAACTCTTTGTGTTCTACTCGTGCATATAACATCTACGCATAGACCTGGCTCGGATGCCACTGTTGGGGAACGTGGTAATTTCAAAAAAAATCCTATGATCAGGCAAGATCTATCTTGGTGATGCATAGCAACGAGAGGGGAGAGTGTGTCCACGTACCCTCATAGACCGAAAGTAGAAGCATTATGACGATGCGGTTGATGTAGTCGTACGTCTTCACAATCCGACCGATCTCAGCACCGAACGTATGACTCCTCCGTGTTCAGCACACGTTCAGCTCGACGACATCCCTCGTACTCTTAATCCAATTGAGGCCGAGGGAGAGTTCTGTCAGCACGACAGTGTGGCGACGGTGATGATGAAGTTACCGGCGTAGGGCTTCGCCTAAGCACTACGACGATAAGACCGAGGTGGAATATTGTGGCGGGAGGCACCGCACACGGCTAAACAATCATCTTGTTTGTTCTAGGGTGCCCCCAGCCCCCGTATATAAAGGAGCAAGGGGGAGGCCAACCGTCCATCCAAGGGTGCACTCCCAATAGGGGAATCCTACTAGGACTCCAAATCCTAGTAGGTTTCCACCTAAAGGGAGAGAGGGGGAGGAAGGAGAGGGAGAGGGGGAAGTCAAGGGGCGCGCTGCCACCCCTTCCTTGTTCTATTCGGACTCAAGGGGAGGGGGAGCGCGGCCTTTCCTGGCCGGCCCCCCTCTCTCTCCACTAGGGCCCATCGAGGCCCATTAGTTCCCTGGGGGGTTCCGGTAACCCTCCGGCACTCCAGTTTTATCCAAAACTTCTCCGGAACACTTCTGGTGTCCGAATATAGTCGCCCAATATATCAATCTTTATGTCTCGACCATTTTGAGACTCCTCGTCATGTCCATGATCACATCCGGGACTCTTAACAATCTTCGGTACATCATATCACATAAACTCATAATACCAATCATCATCGAACGTTAAGCGTGCGGGCCCTACAGGTTCGAGAACTATGTAGACATGACCGAGACACGTCTCCGGTTAATAACAAATAGCGGAACTTGGATGCTCATATTTGTTCCTACATATTCTACGAAGATCTTTATCGGTCAAACCGCATAACAACATATGTTGTTCCCTTTGTCATCGGTATGTTACTTGCCCGAGATTCGATCGTCGGTATCTCAATACCTAGTTCAATCTCATTACCGGCAAGTCTCTTTACTCATTCCATAATACTTCATCCTGCAACTAACTCATTAGTCACAATGCTTGCAAGGCTTATACTGATGAGAATTACCGAGAGGGCCCAAAGGTACCTCTCCGAAACACGGAGTGACAAATCCTAATCTTGGTCTATGCCAACCCAACAAACACCTTCAGAGACACCTGTAGAGCACATTTATAATCACCCATTAACGTTATGATGTTTGGTAGCACACAAAGGGTTCCTCCGGTATTCAAGAGTTGCATAATCTCATAGTTTGAGGAACTTGTATAAGTCATGAAGAAACCAGTAGCAATGAAACTGACATGATCATAATGCTAAGCTAACGGATGGGTCATGTCCATCACATCATTCTCATAATGATGTGATCTCGTTCATCAAATGAGAACACATGTCTATGGTTAGGAAACATAACCATCTTTGATTAACGTGCTAGTCAAGTGGACGCATACTAGGGACTATATGTTTTGTCTATGTATTCACATATGTACTAAGTTTCCGGTTAATACAATTCTAGCATTAATAATAAACATTTATCATGAATTAAGGAAATAAATAATAACTTTATTATTGCCTCTAGGGCATATTTCCTTCATATACTCATTGAAAAAACTTATCAAGCATCTTGATCTATCTCTATAGATCTTGATGCCCAATATTCAAGCAGCTTCACTGAGGTCTTTCTTTGAAAAATCTCCTTTCGAACTCTCCTTTATGCTTTCCAAAAAATTCTACATTACTTCCAATCAACAATATGTCAATCACATATACTTATCAGAAAGGCTCTAGTGCTCCCACTTTCTTTCTTGTAAATACAGGCTTCACCGTAAGTCTATATAAAACTATATGCTTTGATCAACTTATCAAAGCGTATATTCCAACTCCAAGATGCTTGCACCAGTCCATAGATGGATCACTGGAGCTTGCACACCTTGTTATTACCTTTAGGATCGACAAAACCTTCTGGTTGCATCATATACAACTCTTCTTCAAGAAATACCCATTTAAGGAATTCAGTTTTGACATCCACTTGCCAGATTTCATAAAACATGGCAACTGCTAACATGATTCAGACAGATTTAAGCATTGCTACGGTTGAGAAAATCTCATTGTAGTCAACACCTTGAACTTAGTCGAAAACCTTTTGTGACAAATCGAGCTTTGTAGATAGTAACACTACTATCGTCATCCGTCTTCCTCTTGAAGATCCATTTATTTTCTATGGCTTGCCGATCATCGGGCAAGTCCACCAAAGTCCGCACTTTGTTCTCATACATGGATCCCATCTCAGATTTCATGGCCTCAAGCCAATCTGGGCTCATCATTGCTTCCTTATAGTTCGTAGGTTCATCATGGTCTAGTAACATGACTTGTAGAACAGGATTAGTGTACAACTTTGGTGCGGATCTTACTTTGGAAGTCCTACGAGGTTCGGTAGTAACTTAATCTGAAGTTTCATGATCATCATCATTAGCTTCCTCACTTATTGGTGTAGGAATAAATGGAACTGATTTCTATGATGAACTACTTTCCAATAAGAGAGAAGGTACAATTACCTCATCAAGTTCTACTTTCCTCCCACTCACTTCTTTCGAGAAAAACTCCTTGTCTAGAAAGGATCCATTCTTAGCAACAAAGATTTTTCCTTCGGATCTGTGATAGAAGGTGTACCCAATAGTTTCCTTTGGGTATCCTATGAAGACGCACTTCTCCGATTTGGGTTCGAGCTTATCAGGTTGAAACTTTTTCACATAAGCATTGCAACCCCAAGTTTTAAGAAACAACAACATTGGTTTCTTGCCAAACCATAGTTCATAGGGCGCTGTCTCAACGGATTTTGATGGTGCCCTATTTAAAGTGAATGTAGTTGTCTCTAATGCACAACCCCAAAAGGATAGTGGTAAATCGGTAAGAGATATCATAGATCGCACCTTATCCAATAAAGTGTGGTTATGACGTTCGGACACACCATTAAGCTGTGGTGTTCCACGTGGCCTGAGCTGTGACACTATTCCACATTGTTTTAAATGAAAGCCAAACTCGTTACTCAAATATTCTCCTGCACGATCAGATCATAGAAACTTTTATTTTCTTGTCACGATGATTCTCCACTTCACTCTGAAATTCTTTGAACTTTTCAAATGTTTCAGACTTGTGTTTTCATTAATTAGATATACCCATATCTGATTAAATCATCTGTGGAGGTTAGAAAATAACAATACATGCCACGAGCATCAACACTCATTGGACCGCATACATCGGTATGTATTATTTCCAATAAGTCACTATCTCGTTCCATTGTTCCGGAGAACG
Organism: Triticum dicoccoides; assembly: GCF_002162155.2. Lineage (NCBI taxonomy): Eukaryota > Viridiplantae > Streptophyta > Magnoliopsida > Poales > Poaceae > Triticum > Triticum dicoccoides. The sequence goes on from NC_041393.1 coordinate 150,114,205, forward strand.
GAGTTTTAGTCATCTGGCCCATAAGGCACGGTTCGCAAGTATAATATGATACATAATTAAGTGATTCCAAAACTCCATCTTTATGGAGTTTCTTCATGCGCCTTATAGCGGTATGACCCAAACGGCAGTGCCACAAATAAGTTGCACTATCATTATCAACTTTGCATCTTTTGACATCAATATTATGAATATGTCTATTACCACAATCGAGATTCAATAAACCATCAACATTGGGTGTATGACCATAGAAGGTTTTATTCATGTAAATAGAATAACAATTATTCTCTCTCCTAAACGAATAACCGTATTGCAATAAACATGATCTAATCATATTCATGCTCAACGCAAACACCAAATAACTTTAGATTCAACACTAATCCCGAAAGTATAGGGAGTGTGCGATGATGATCATATCAATCTTGGAATCACTTCCAACATACATCGTCACTTCATTCTTAACTAGTCTCTATTTATTCTGTAACTCCTATTTCGAGTTACTTATCTTAGAAACCGAAAAAGTATCGAATACCCAGGGGCTACTATGAACACTAGCAAGGTACACATCAATAACATGTATATCAAATATACCTTTGTTCAATTTGCCATCCCTCTTTTCCAGCAAATATTTCAGGTAGTTCCGCTTCCAGTGACCATTTCCTTTGCAGTAGAAGCACTCAGTTTCAGGCTTAGGTCTAGACTTGGGCTTCTTCCCGGGAGTAGCAACTTGCTTGCTATTCTCCTTAAAGTCCCCTTTCCTTCCATTTTCCCTTTTCTTGAAACTAGTGGTCTTGTCAATCATCAACACTTGATGCTTTTTCTTGATTTCTACCTTTGTCGATTTCAGCATCACAAAGAGCTCGGGAATCATTTTTGTCATCCCTTGCATACTATGTTCATCATGAAGTTCCAATAACTTGGTGATGGTGACTAGAGAACTCTGTTAATCACTATCTAATCCAGAAGATTAACACCTACTTGATTCAAGCGATTGTAGTACCCAGACATTCTGTGTACATATTCACTAGCTGAGCAATTCTCCTCCATATTTTAGGCGAAGTACTTGTCGGAGGTCTCATACCTCTCGACACGGGCATGAGTCTGAAATACCAATTTCAGCTGTTGGAACATCTCATATGCTCTGTGGAGTTCAAAACATTTTTGAAGTCCCGGCTCTAAGTCGTAAAGCATGGTGCACTAAACTATCAAGTAGTCATCATATTGAGCTAGCCAAACGTTCATAACGTCTGCATCTACTCCTGCAATAGGTCTGTCACCCATCGGTGCATCAAGGACATAATTCTTCTGTGCAACAATGAGGATAAACCTAAGATTACGGACCCAGTCCGCATCATTGCTACTATCATCTTTCAACTTATTTTTCTCTGTGAACATATAAAAAATAAAGGGAAGCTACAACATGAGCTATTGATCTACAACATAATTTGCAAAATACTATCAGAACTAAGTTCATGATAAATTAAAGTTCAGTTAATCATATTACTTAGGAACTCCCACTTAGATAGACATCCCTCTAGTCATCTAAATAATCACGTGGTCCATATCAACTAAACCATGTCCGATCATCACGTGAGATGGAGTAGTTGTCAATGGTGAACATCACTATGTTGATCATATCTACCATATGATTCACGCTCGACCTTTCAGTCTCCAGTGTTCCGAGGCCATATCTGCATATGCTAGGCTCGTGAAGTTTTACCCGAGTATTCTGCGTGTGCAAAACTGGCTTGCACCCGTTGTATGTGAACATAGAGCCTATCACACCCAATCATCACGTGGTGTCTCAGCACGAAGAACTGTCGCAATGGTGCATACTCAGTGAGAACACTTATACCTTGATATTTAGTAAGGGATCATCTTATAATGCTACCAACGTACTAAACAATATAAGATACATACAAGATAAACATCACATGCAATCAAAATATGTGACATGATATGGTCATCGTCATCTTGTGCTTATGATCTCCATCTCCAAAGTACTACCATGATCTCCATCGTCACCGCCATGCACCATGATCTCCATCATCTTGATCTCTATCAACGTGTCATCACATGGTCGTCTCGCCAACTATTGCTTTTGCAACTATTGCTATCGCATAGTGATAAAGTAAAGCAAGTATATGGCGCTTGCATCTTATGCAATAAAGAGACAACCATAAGGCTCTTGCCAGTTGCCGATAACTTTAACAAAACATGATCATCTCATACAACAAATTATATCACATCATGACTTGACCATATCACATCACAAAAAGCTCTGCAAAAACAAGTTAGACATCATCTACTTTGTTGTTGCAAGTTTTATGTGGTAGCTATGGGCTTCTAGCAAGAACCGTTCTTACCTACGCATCAAAACCAGAATGATTTTTCGTCAAGTGTGTTGTTTTAACCTTCAACAAGACCGTCTGGGGTGCACGATACTTAGACGATAGCCAATCCAGGCGTGTCTGCTAGAGTCTGGTCACGTGGATCGATGAATAGAACTTCCGTGTCTTGCAGGGATCGTCCAGGCACCAACGTCTATACAACACTTCTCTAGTACTATCGCTCGTCTCTCTCTTCTATTAACTCACCCGACTTGCGGGGTCGGGGAGTGTGCCTATGGTCGGTTCTCAATTGCGGTCCCACATGTGTGTGCAAATGCAATATGACCGTCTGGGGTGCGACGCGAATGCGATGGGCGTGCTGTATACTCCGCACATGTGTGCCGCCGTTTTCTTGAGGCTTTGCTCCATGGCGCAATCCATGGATACAAAATTAGTATAATGTACTATTTAAAAGTCGAGGGCGGGGCTTTTCCCGCACGGTAGGCGGGGCAGTTCCGCGTAGTCGGTTCAACAAAGACGCGAGAAGATGAGGGAGTAGGCTACTGCAAACGTAGGGCTATGTGATTTGACCGCGGGTTACTACTGGACATGTGGGGCCCCGTGATTTGACTTACCATTATCATTTTAACTGCAGCGCTACGACTGACGTCAGTCTCCCGATTCCTGACCACCTCCATATAGGTGCCTCTCCCAATGCTCCACCATGTAGACGCTAGCTCTTGCATGAGAGCCCACTCCTCCACTTTTTCCTTGCCTCTTTCCTCCACATATGCAAAAATGCCATGTAAAGCGGGCTTATAGCCCACTATTGTATTACTTTCTCCTACATGTGCTATAAGCCTGCCACATAGGCATAAAGTCTGATGTGGCAACTTAATTAAGAAGAGAGAGACTAGTTTGGTGACCCAAGGAAGAAATGGTGCTAAGCGCGTGCACGTAGGTGAAAAGACAATTTTGAGTCTATAGCTAATTAAATGAAGCAAACTTAGCAACAAAAAACTAAGCACCTATGCATTGGGGACTTGAGTTGCTAAGCCATTTAATGCCCTTAGAACCTCATCTAAGCACCATTTCATTGGAAGAGCTCACTCCTTGGCATATGCAATAAATACTATGAAGAAAGAGATAGAGAGAAGTAAAAACAATACTCTTATAGCCAACCTTATAGCTAACCTTGTTGTAGTATGAGTGACTAAGTGATGACTATGTATGACATGCCAACATCAGATAGCCTAACGCACCGTGTTAAATCTCCAAGGGCGCGACCGCGCGAGCAAGGCAACAGTCCTGGTAGGCGTGACCATGATACGGGCTGCTGGCAGCCCTTAGATCTGAGATTGGACGGTCGCATGCTAAGTTGCTGAAAATTTGCAGAATAACCCTCCAGGATAGGATATTCACCCATGGGTCTAGAATCACGCCATGCACCCGTTCGATCTCAGATCCAAGGGCTCTCGGAAGCCCGTATCGTGGGAGAATGGAAAGCTTCGTATCACCTGTAATTTTCCCAATGCTTGACATGACATTGAAACCCTTTTAATTGGGCGTCGACTAGACATGACATCTAATTGGGCCCCCATAGTACTGTGCATGAATCCATTTATCCACCAGGAAAGCCACTACCCTGCCGTTCGCACGCCCTACTCAGCATTTTTACAATCAAAAACCCGCTGGCAGTTCGCTCCTACTCGTCCCCGGACGTCCTTTAACATTATGACAGTTCGCTCCTAGTCGTCCCGTCCTTTCACATTAGGTAGCTCCAGTAATCCTAACCCTCCTCTCAAATCCATGGTGTCCCAAATCTCCATGATCAGCTGTGAGTACAAGGTTAGAACCATCACCGGTGATGAGTTCGACGTCATCTACACCCGTTCTTCTGCGACAGTGAAAGGATGCCTTGCTCGCTTCAGACGCATGTTCGAAAACTCAAATGATGAGTAGGTCGCTGGGCTACATGCTGAGTACACCACAACCCTGGAAAAAGAGAAGAATCTAAAGGAGGAAGAGAACATGAAGCCCACCATGATCCAGGTTTGCGTGCATGACTTATGCTTGGTCTACCACATATGTCATGTCGATGTTGAGTGCGAGGAATTTAAGAACTTCCTCAAGGGCGGCCTAGTCAAATTCATTACTGTAGACTTTATGAATGAGAGAATAGTCCTAGGTCGGATAGGCCTCGTTGTAGGCAACCCCTTCGACCTCCAGAAGAATGGGTGGTGCCCTCCCGTGATCAACCTTCAATGTTGACCCTGGCAGGAGCCATGGTTCATCCTTCATACGGTAAACTAAAGAAACCTCCGCACACGTTTCATTGTGCATGGCACTGGAATGTACAATATATAGACCACATCCACTACGCTACAATAGATGGCTACCTTTGTTTCAATATCTACAAGGGTTGGATGAAGAAAGAGCCAAGTGTGCGGTTCAAGCAAAGAAGTATTGGCCAAGAGGAAGAGGGATAAGGATGAAGTCGACGACGTGGACGAGGACTCCGAGTAAGGTGGCAGTGTCGTTGCTCATGGTGGTTCTAATGTAGTGTCTACCAGATTAGTTGCTTAGTTTAATTTCAGGTGTATTTAGTTTTATTTGAGAGGTGTGTTGTGCTGAGCCCCCAGCAGAACTATGTTATGTTTCTTCTCGTTATATTTCTTACGGTTCATCTTTTAGTTGGTACAGTACTACCACTCATTTCTTCACATTATATACATACAATATATATGGCCAACATCATATAGCCAACAGTTTAGTTGTCAAAGAATTTCAGGGTGCTTAGTTTTGTCAAAGAATTTTAGGGTGCTTAGTTTTATTTGAGGGGTGTGTTGTGCTGGACACCATTATTGTGACTCAAATCTCTTTTGCCATGTTATAATGACATAAATACCAATGGACCAACATGCTAGCTCTCCCTCTATATCACTACAGTAAAATAAAGTGTGAGGCCTACTTGATCCCAACAACGTTCTTATTTTCCTGTAAAATTATTCGCTTGGTTACTCCTGACAAGCGGGGCCACACTTATCATTGTGAGAATCGGCTTATTTTTGTCATGTAACATGGTCAACGGGTTTGACGTGAAAATAACAATGTCTCATGGCATTTTTGAGCAAACATCTAACTTAACAATGGCATTTTTGAGATATCTAATTGCATTTTTGAGCAGGCATCTCATGGATTGATGGCATTTTTGAGTAGTTGTAACTTCTAATGGCAAAACTGAGTAGTGATACACAACTATTGGCATAAATAATAAGAACCCAAGAATAAAATAGGTATGCTAATTTCTTTAATAGAATTTAGCACCTCATTTAAGCATGTACTAGCTTTTTTAATAGTACTATATGCATAATTTGGCGATGAGCACTCTCTATATGTACCACCTTTTTCTTTAACTTCATCTTGTTAGTTTTGCTCCATGGTGCAATCCATCGATACTACTACTATACAAAAGTATACACTTTTTAAAAGGCTAGAGGGCGGGGCAGTCTAGCTTGGTCGGTTTCACGAGAGGCGAGGGCCTTTGTGATTTGATGGCTCATTACTGCTGGAAGGCGGGGCCTTGAGTTGACTGCTCATATAAATGTGCCAACGACCTAAGGAGGAGCAAAGAACCGTGTGGTATACTCAAGTTTTCCACTGGAGTAGTACTATGAAGGAGGAGCACGAAACACGACAGCCCAGTGCCATATGGCGATAAAAAAAGATCTAATTTGCTAGTCATCTCATTGTTAGCACTGTTCTATTCATGCCTTGAAGAGAACATGACACGTGCGGCGAAACACCTGAAGCAAAAGAAGAAACACAGGAGCAAAAGAAGAAGGAAGATTATCACCCCAAAAAAAGAAGGAAGACACACACACAAGTTTGGGGCGCTGCTCTCACTACATGAAGGGTTGCTGGCCGCGGAGTCGTAACTACTTCTTCATCACCTCCACGACCTCCATCTCCTTGCGTGTCTCCTCCGCCATCTTCTTCATTCTGTCCATGACGAGGGATTTCTCGACGCGAGCCTTCATCATCTGTTCCACGGCCGCATTACGTACCTTGACAGCAGTCGGGTGCTCAATGCTGAGCTTCACCAACTCCTCCTTTTGTTCCATGATGAGGGCCTGCAGCATCTTCATCGAGGAACTACTATTCTCATGCAGCTTCTTCCAGCCGGCGTTCTTCTCCTTCAGCAGGCCGAGCTCGTGGCAGAGCTTCACCTTGTCCTCCTGAAGTTGCAGGATTTCGCCGGTTGCCTTCTTCTCCAAGGCAATGCTCTTCTTCAGCAGCAGCACCAAGCCGGCAGTCAACTCCCCCTGCTCATCGAGCTCAGCGGGCATGTTGTCGAGGCTCTTCTGTAGCAGCTCCACCAAGCCATGGATGAACTCCTTCTGCTTATCGAGGTGCTTATTGAGCTAATTGGGCATGTCGTCGAGGGATAACGACTCCAGTGCCGCCAGCTCGACATGTTTGCCTCTTTGGCTAGAGCGCTCCTGGGAGCTATCGCCAGCCCGTGAGAGATCTTTTGAGGTCTCTGTGTGGCGGCGAGCCCTCTTTTTTTTCGCAGCCTTTTTTGTTGCTCCCTTGTTACGACTAGTTCTCGACCTAGAGCTCTGCACACCCGCCATGGCAAGGACGGACGAAGAAGAAGGACTTATGAGGAGGAAGGTAGAGTAATTTTCCGTTAGGTAGTTCCCCTTTTTATAACCTAAGTACTAGCACTATTACTAAAACTTGCATAGTGGGAACACGTTCAGGTTTGGTACGTACTAGTAGGTGTGAGCAGGCTTGCACTTAATTGTAGCACTAGTACTTTCGAATGTGATGGGAACAAGGTAATGTTAATTGATGGTTTTGTTTTTGAGGCCCGAAATGGCTCCCGATGAGTTTAGTGGAACATAAATTTCAAGTACTCCTTCCATCTCAGTTTACAAGGCTTGCACATGTATCTAGGTCGTCAATGTAACTTATATAAAATAAATTGTTAACATAAAAAATGCATCATTAAAAAATAGAATTTTTGAAGTTTGTAATGTTATATTTTTCGTAATCTATGCCTATTATTAAGTTGGTCAAATTAACGACCTAGGTACATGTGCAGGACTTGTAAACTGAGATAGAGGGAGTACTACACTGCTTAAATGCGGTCGCACAAGTTAGTGATGTAAATGGTCGTACATGTCAGACCAAGCCGATGCGTGTCCCCTTGGTGACATGCGGGTCCAACCGACCGTCTGTTAGTGCGACCGACCGTAAAGTATTATGCAATGGAGACTTTTGGTTGTGGCTTCGGTTGATTGTCACGACAAAGCATTCTAAAACTAGTGAAAAATAAATTACCATCTTTTTCCGAACGACCAAGTATTTTCATAGGAATACAATACATATAGTGATTGTCAAGGTTGCAAACCGACATGGCGTTGCAAGTTCACTGCATCACTGGTGGGGAAGGAGGGCAGCTCACCTCGCCTATGATGCATGCCCAGTGGCGCCGCCGCAACTGGTCTCGGGATTTGGCTTCTCCTACCGCCCATTTGAACAGTTGCACTGGCTGCTCATGCCATTGCACATGCATGCGAGTTCTTTCCTCCCCATTCGACTCCGTGAATATGATCTCTGCCATTAGCCCTAGCTCGAAATCAACACGATGCTTCCAGATGCTAACATCCCTCAGCATCTCTCCCCTAAGATCGACTTGCGCCTCTGCCTTGTGCTGCGCCACGCGCAGCTCCTTGGAACTTCTCTCCAATCGATGTGATGCTTCCTCAATCCGATTTGCCCTTGCTTCCCACCACCTGAAACGCAGCCCTGGCATGTCCTCTCGCGCCACCGATCTGTGATTCTAGAGCAATGGATCCCCTCTAAATCACAGTGGGTTTCACTCAAAGGCGGCAGTGCTACCGGCCGCAACGAGAATGCAGCCCGCGGGATCCTGGGATCTAAGGGATTATCCATGGTGGGATCCTCCATGGCGGGATCCGATGGGCGAGGCGGGGAGTCGAGCCTAGGCGCTGGGAGAGCCCTACGAGGCTAAGATTAAGATAGTACTACTCCACTCCATCCATATTTAAATACAAAGGCCACCAACAGTAGACCTGGCAAAAATTGATCAGGCTGCCTACGTCCTGAATTATTGGCCCCTTTTTTTTGTGCCACTTTTTATGACATGCATAAATATTATGTTACTTACAAATATGGTCAAAATTGGCACAAAATATGAAGGAGACCAATGGAAGTACTAGCAACCCATGATTTAACTACTCGCATGCGCGAAGTGGAGTAGCAATGTCTTTCTTCCGCCCTCACATCCACTCAATTTGCATGTTATGTATTAATTTACCATCAATGAAGTGAAGGACTTTACACGTGTCAAATTATCACATGGGGTGGATCTTCGTACAAAAATGCGTCCGCCCATGTACCCGTGTGTGCGTGCGAGGGAATGAGTGTGTGCGTGGCGTGCGTGCTCATCTTCGCTTCGTGCATGTACCACCAGTGTGGCTCAGAGAGGACGAGTGCATTCTTCTGGAACCAGCAGCACATCACTGTGATCAATCCACACAAGGAGGTCGCGACAATACCTCCACATGTGCCAAATGGCTTCATGAACTTTAAGAGAGACAATGTGTAGCCTTCCATTGGAATTCTAATTTACGTGTTTTCCAAATACTCGAAGTACTAGTAAGGTACACGTGCATTGCACGCATCGGATTTGGCAACCAAATTATGAATAAATACCACACTATAGCATGTAAGCTCTAAGTCATATATGCGTGATGTAGACCTTTGTTTAATTCTTATAGTTCATCTCATTCAAAATCAATTAGTTTTTATAAAAAAAGCTAGGGCCTCTTTGATTCGTAGGTTTTCCAAAATGCGGGAATAGGAAAAACATGGGATTAGAGTGGAATGTCGTCTTGAATCCTACAGGATTATACGAGTGTTTGATTGTGCATAGAAAAAATGCAGGATTATTTCAAATAGGTTTGAGTGGATGGGATGCTTCCTATGAAATCTAGTGCAAATGAATCCTATGGAAAATTCCTATGGTTTACAATCCTACGAATCAAACAACCAAGATAGGAAAAAAACATCTATATATTAGAATCCTCAAAAATTCCTTTGAGAATCCTTTGAATCAAAGAAGACCTTAATCTATTTTATGATTCATGGAACTATGTCTTGTAAAGCATAAATTAAAAATAAATAATGGCAATTCAACTAGAAAAAAAGTTTGGGCAGTTATGATACGGAAGATTCTAGAACAAAGGAGAAGCACCTGTGTTTTGAGGTTTGTGCATTATGCTTAAGTTCAACCATGGAGTCTTCTAGATTGTACATGTGGCAAAATCCGGTGGGGGCTAGAAGATGGTGCGAGGGGCCAAGTGGAGGGAGACTATGAAGGAGTGCACAAGTGCGAGATCGATATTTAAAGAGAGGGGGCGAGAACATGCGTTGTTGCACGCAGTGGCGGAGCCATGAAAAATAAATGAGCTAGGGGGCCAAGCATTACTAATCCTTTACGAGGAGGGCCAATTCATCAACTTAAACCATTTTACCAGCAATTTTATAATGATCACATTCATATTAGCCTCGATATATAGTGATGTTGCGGGGGGGGGGGGCCCTTGTTGCCCCCTGTCTTCGCCACTTTGCGCGCGTCTGAGAGATGAAGCGGAAGGCATGGATGATCAGAGGGGGGCGTTGGACATACAATTCATGTGGGTGTATTAGCTATGTAATCCTATATAGAGAGGTATATATTGATCGATGTGGACGTGGGAAAGAGGGTGAGACCTCACTAGATATATAGATTGATCGCTTTGTGTGGAAAACTGTGAAAGACCTAGATATATACACGCACAAAGAGGAACATCGATCATTGTGCATGCACGTGAGAGATAAAGAATGCCCGATATGATGGAGAGGGGGAGGTGTGTGTGTGCCTGCATGGGAGACCGACCTAAAGAAAAAGATTGCATGTGTGTGATGGATAATGCCGACTGGTTGTGTGTCTGTGCATGCATGAACGAGAGAAAGTTAGTGGTACAATTATAAAGAGAAGACAACTGTGTGGGTGTAAAAGACTAGGTGAGGTCATAATCAATGTAAAGTTGAATTCATATGTTTGAATAAGAGAGCATGATGTTTGAAACCCATGCATGCATGAATATAACTGAGATATGCGCGATGTGGTTTGGAAACGAGCATGTTGTATTGTATACACATTGAACAAGGTCAGACTGATTTGAATTTGAGATACCGATGGCAGGCATCGTTTGGCCAATACATCCGTGCATGGACGCACTATTCTACTTGGAGATGATGGGTGGCTTTCGCGTCACATATATATATATATATACCCCTATATATTATATTATATATTTTTCATATAGTGTGCGGATAACTTTAACTTTGAAAGATGGCCGTTGGATGAGGCCAATCCAATGGTGCAGAGATGGCAAATTTCAGCACTACTTGTCGTTGGATATCATCTAGATTCCACCAGATTTTCCCACATGTACAATCTAGAAGACACCATGGTTGAACTTAAGCATAATGCACAAACCTCAAAACACAAGCACTTCTTCTTTGTTCTAGAATCTTCCATATCAGAACTGCCCAAATGTTTTTCTACATGATTTGCCATTATTTGTTTTTACTTTATGCCTTACAACACACAAATTCATGAATCTTAAAAAAGTGAACAATGAATACTCGTTGCTCGTCCTCTATATCGAAAAGAATACTTTCATTCGCCGACATGTGGGACGTCGACCATCTTGGTCCACCTGCCATGCAAACAATTATCCTGGTCCACCCCCGTCGTAGCGCAGGCCCAACCTTTCCCACTCTAAGTTGTTCGGATGAAGGACCATCATGACATTCGTTGAATTCCTCTTCTTCAAGAAAACTTACTGTACCTACAATACTGCTACCACACGCGAAGACTGGACGACACTGTACCAGTCATATCACTGAAACCCACTAGGCCAAACTAGCCCGCCTAGGATTTGTACTCCCTCCGTTTCAAAGTTTGTAGTACAAAGTTGAGTCATCTATTTTGGAACGGAGGGAGTACGTCTCTGTACTTCTATGATTTTGTGTTGTACGTCTCTGTACTTTTGCTACGATTTTCCTACCCTATGAACCAAATGAGGCCTGAATGTATCCATGTCGAATATTATCTTATCGATCGCTAAGCCTACAATTTTAGGAGCTTGGGCTATTGGCCGATCGACGATGGATAAGTATAAGCGTACCACGAGCTCATCAGCCCCAATGTTTCTCTTCCATGAGTGTTTTGCAAGTACTATAGATCACACAGTAGCTAGCCTACTAACCCCAAGAATCATCAAACAAGCCCTGCTGATATGATAAATAGTTCAAACTTACATCTAAGAATGCCATATATTACATCAAAAGCTAGTGAGGATACATTTGTTTCCATAACTCGGAGAGGGTTCCATGATTCACCATCAAACAAAAGTAGCAAGTGCCGCCCACACAAGACAGTGCACTAGCCCTAAGATGGTTTGATAACACACATCGTTCTGGCAATTAAACATAGGGCAATGCAAACTACCCTGAAGGATTAGCGCCACCAACTATTTCTTGTCATCGATCTCTCGGGCAATGACCACAGCATGGACAACGGCATGGGAATCGATCTCTGGGGCGATGTCCACAAGACTGGCCGCGACATTGGAATCGATCTCTGGAGGGATGTCCACAGGATGGACAGCGGCATCGGAGTCGATCTCTGGGGCGATGTCAACAGGATGGACCGCGGCATAGAAAGCGATCTCTGGGGCGTTGTCCACAGGAGGGGCCGCGACATCGAAATCATCAAGGACGTCCACCGACACCTTCACAACCCTAACATATTAGCAAGCACGTTGCAAATAATCAAAAACCACAACTACGGTAAGCCATTATTTTTTACCTTATGCAACTCACCGGGGGATCCCATCCCTCCGGGGGCCATCTCCTCGTCCTCGATGGGGGCCATCACCTTGCTAGGGGAATATTGCTTCTCAATGGCGACTATCTCCTCAAACTCAGACTTGAGCCTTGCATAGGTGGCCATTAGAGTTTCTGGGGTAGGCACGGTGGAGCCCTTGTTGTTCTTCCAACTTTCTTTAAGGAGTTCGTCCGCCAACATCGTTAACTCTTTGGCCAGTGCTTGTTTCTTGGAGTTCTTCGTCTCCATGGGTTGGCCCGCCAACATGGTCAACTCGTTGGTTGGTGCTCGCTTCCTGGAGATTGTTTTCTCTAGTGGGTTGTCTGCCTGCAACTCTTTGCCTAGTGCTCCAGGATCCATCAATGAACTGACAAACAAAAAGCAATCGAAAGGAAACCACAATCAAAATGAAAACGGGAAAAGAATAAGCTGTGAGATCCAGTCGGTGCTTCGCAAACAGAAGATTCTTGGAATGACAATATAGCAGCATCACTGATTCGCCCACCTTTCCTTCGTTGGTACAGAAGAAAAATGGCAGAAGTGAGTAGCCTAGAGTGAGGTTTTCTTCAAGAAAGGGGAGAAAGGGCTTCAATGAACGTTCGTGTGAAATGATGGTTGCTTCGTCCAGTCCAACTTCGAGGCCACTTTACCACTGCTAGAAAAGGTGTGGGTTTTGTGATATGATGGGTCATGATGACCACACCGGGGTGATCGGCGAGTCTCGACTATAGCACCTCGCTGTGATTAGGTGGATGGCACGCGTTCCCGGATCCTTTGATGTCCCGCATGTAGATAGAGTGGCTAGTCATATAGGAGTGCTCAATATTGTGCATCGTGACCAAGGCAGAGAGGAAAATGAGAGAACTACGTAATTAATGCATGAGTTTAATTAGGGTAGTTTTGTAAAGTACGAGATACATTCCTCCAATCACAAAATGCCTTGGTTGATGAGATTTGAGATTTGAGCCCTATAAGGCTGGTTGTAATGGGGAGTATCATATACTAGTATCATGCATATGATACTAGTATATGATACTACCTCTGTAATGCATAGTATCATAAGTTAGTATCTTAGGTTGTCTTATTAATTGCCATGCATGACACAAAGTAGTACAACATTTAATATGATACGGTATCATGATATGATACCACACCCTCTCTTTCCTCATTTAATTGTGTGCCACATCATATAAAAAGTCTTGTTGGCATGCCTGATACCACTTATGATACTCCCATTACGACCAGCCTAAACCGGAAGGGAGGGAGTACTGCACGCAGTGTAGTCTAGTCACTTGTTGAAATCTCTAAAAAGGCAAATACTCCTTCCCGGTTTACAGGGCTATACTAGCAAGTACTAGTACTACAATAGTGGGCTCAAATAGCAATTTTGTCTCATGCAAGAGCCTGGCTATATGCATGCTCCAAGGCATCACACCACACCCCACCCCTACACAAAGACTGCCACACGAGTGTTCGCAACTGCCACGTTCGGGTTGCGCTTGGCTCTTCGCCTCTTCGAGAAGACGAACAATGATGTTACTACTACTTCTACAGTATCGAATCCACTTCTGCATGTCCGTCCACCGTGTGCGGGAGGGATAGCCACCGCGCATATGGGTGAGGGAGAAGGCGTTTAGTAGTAAAATCAAGCTTCTCCTCATTGTACGAGTTGACACGACACATCATAGCACTGGCCCCACATGCTTGCCTCTAAACTTGACTAAAAGACCCACAGTGTACAATATATTTGTTGCAACCTCTAGCATTTACCTCACCACAAATTAAAATATATATTCCTGTCTTGACCAGATGAGCGTGCAAACTACAATCATCAGGATAACAGGTAGGGCCAGAAGATTATTTTAATCAAAAAAAGCTTCAAGACAGCCTCATAGCATGGAGCCAACCCCAACGATTTTAAGCCTACAGGCATGGTACACGTTATCCTAGACTACTCTACACATGAAACTGCCACACGAGCGTCTGAGCTGCGCTTGGTTCCTCGCCTCTTCGGGAAGTTGAACTATGAAGTATGCTTCTGGCCCTCTGACAGCGATTGAACTGTTGCATGTCCACCACGTGAGGGAGGGAGAGCGTGTAGCGAAAGCTTCTCCTAGTCTTGCCAGCTACCACGCTCATGCGCGAGGGAGGGATGCAGCTTCATTGACTTACTGCTCCTGCCTTTGCGTCTATGACAGGTGGGTGGCCCACCTATCATGCAGCCAAAGGCAGGTGTAGTTAAGGCACTGGAGCTCAGTCCGCGAGGGAGAGGGCATTGTAGTAATCAAACTTCTCAGTCTTGTATGAGTTGGCGCGACACATCAAAGCACTGCACTCGATATATTTCAATAATTTGCGTTTATCGATGCGTTAATTACTCCCTCCATTCGTAAATATAAGTCTTTTTAGACATTTTAAATGGACTACAACATACGGATGTATGTAGACATATTTTAGAGTGTAGATTCACTCATTTTGCTACGTATGAAGTCACTTGTTGCAATATCTAAAAAGACTTATATTTGGAAATGGAGGAAGTACAACGCATGCATGCATGCCGTGACTTTCTTTTTGATACTTGCATGTGTTGATTTGTTGCACCTTGCCAAACTAACCAAATGTTCATGCATGTCACAAAAAATTACGGGGTTGTTTGGATTGTGACTATGCTTGTCTTATGTTGCCACATTATTTTTTCCACACTTGCCACACTTGCCTAACTTGAGTTGCTCAAATTGTTAGACACACTTTGGCTTGCTTAAGGGAATCTTGCCACACTTTTTGTGTCTATCACATGTGGGGTTCACTTATAATAAAAAATTCTTGTCTTAGGTGCGGTTAGAACCAAACACCCACCTAACTTGGTCAAATTTGCCTAAGGTGACGTGTAGAAAAGTGTGGCAATATGTGGCTGGAAACCAAACAACCCCTACATCATTGAAAACAATGGGGCTATTTGGATTGTGACTATCTTTGCCATATATTGCCACATGATTTTTGCCACACTTGCCACACTTGCCTTAGTTGAGTTGCTCAAATTGTTAGCCACACTTTGGCTTGCCTAAGGGAATCTTGCCACACTTTTTGTGTCTATGACATGTGGGCCTCACTGCTCATAAAAAAATCCTTGCCTTAGGTGTGGCTAGAACCAAACACCTACCTAACTTGGTCAAACTTTCCTAAGGTTAGGTGTGGCAAAGTGTGGCAAGGTGTGGTTAGGAACCAAACATGCGAATCAAATGATATAATTTTTGTTAACATGCACTAACATTTTGTCAGTTAAATCTTTCGTCAAAATTTAGCACCAATTACGAAGGGGCCCAATAAATATTGTACTCTCACATTTTGTTTTGAGGATACTCCCACATACTCCCTCCATTCATAAAATATAAGTCGTTTTAGAGATTCTAACAAGTGACTACATACGGAGCAAAATGAACGAATCCATACTTTAAAATATGTCTACATACATCCGTATGTTGTAGTCCATTTGAAATGTCTAAAAAGATTTATATTTAGGAATGGGGCAGCCCACGTTTCCGTATGTTGTAGTCCATTTGAAATGTCTAGAAATGTCTAAAAATAAATAATAATGCATGTTGGGGCAGCCCACGTTTCCGATAATTTTAGCTGTGGGCTTGTTCACAATTTTTACGAGGGAGTGGTTGTTCATTTAATGGAGGGACTTGTACCAGACTTGAACAATATAAAGTGCGACCTGGCACACCGGAACACCACTTGGAATAAGCGGGTAGCTATCTCAAAAAACAATCAACAACTAAAAATACGGTGACATGGCACGTACACAATTTTAAACGATTGTTTTGATGGAGTGAAAAAGGAAAACTACCCCACTACGTATATATAGGCCGGAGCCTCCGCGCTTGCTTGCTAGGGTCGCTCTATACACACTCTCATCCTCTCAAGATCTAAACAAGATAGCGGTGCTAACACCGTCTTTCTCCCTTCAAAAAACACTGTCTTTCTATCCTCACCGCTGGTTACAGATCCGGACGTATCCCCCTCCGCCGGTGAAGGGAGGAGGGGCAGCGTTTAGGCCGTCCTTGATAGCGAGGGAGGAGACCCACTGCCGGCCGCACCATTATCTCTGACCGAGCAACGATGCGGGAGGTCCTCTGATCCCTTCGTTGTTGCCCTAGTGTGGGAGGATCCGGCCTCCTGCCACCCACCTATCCACATACCGACGACCTTCAAGTATATCTTCCTTCGAAACCTCCCTAGATTTACTTCCCTAGCTCGCTACCTCGCTGCATGTGCATCATTTTCTACCTCTCAACCCCTCTCGATCGGATGGTCCAACGTCACCTGATTTTTTTTCTTCTATTGTTAGAGGTAAAGCTACTTCATCGAGTGGAATCTTGTACTTGGTTCAAACAAGAAATAAAGTGGGGGAGGGAGAATTTAGTGTGTACATCGGACTTGGTACAAATAGGAAGGAAAGGGGGTGAAAGTAGTACAGACTAGTCATCCAACCGGTCTCTTGGTCAAAAAGGGGAAATATAGGGGTAACGATGTACACAGTTGTATGACCAGGACTAGAATTGCTAGCCACACATAGGAGTAGGTGGCTAGAGTGAACAAAAATGGGACCAACCCAGATATGTTTCTTGGATGTTTGTTTCTCAGGGCAACAAACTATGAATCACCACTTTATGCCCCTGTTTAGGTACATGGTGCTGGACTGCTGGTGCACCCACTGTCCCATGCCCTTATACCAAATATTTAGTTGTTCTTAATCTAATGCCCCTGGTAAAATGAAGCCATGCCACTATTATAAGCCATGACAAGTTTAGCCAAATGTTTTTTCCTGTAACTGTTTGAGACTCTGACTGTTTCCTCTGTAGCTTTTTGCGCAAACAGGGATATCCATTTCATCTGGTTGCTGTTGTGACCTTTTGGTGCACTGCACAAAACACTTCTTAAAAGAAGTGACTTTTGTGATGTTTAACTGGAATGTCAGGATGGAATATTTGGTTCATTTCAGTGGAACTGCACAAAGGGAGATCTGTGTTCCAATCCTCATCATCCATATTGGCACCATAACCTTCCTTTAGGTAAGAATGATATTTAATGCATGTGTTCTTCTCTATTTTGCGACTGCCATGAGAAAATAATGCTATTTTTTACTAGTACACTTGTACTCCCTCACTGACAAAACCAGTTCTGAAATAGAAGGCCAATCATGTACTTGGTTTCACCAACTGGTGAGGAGAAAGAGAAGCAGAGCATGAAGAGGAAGAAGAAGAAGAATAAACAGTGCCAAGGTGATCTTGCTGAAGCCAGAGGCCTCAGTCGAGGCCATTCAAGGGCTACGACAACGTCTACCTTACATGTGAGACGATCCTCTAGGGAGCCCTTCCACTTCTGGTGTCTCTCCTGCAAGGTCACTTAATTAATTAGGAGTACTTAAGTACCACTAATTTATTGTTGCCTAATTTTCTTGTCGGAGTTAAACAAATCTTTAGTAGCACCCTATGTTGAATCATGTATGTGTGTATGTTTGTCTATGGAGGTGAATCATGTGGTGGAGTAGGGAGGGAATATTATTAGTGTCATGACATAATAGTGCTATTGTTTTGCATGTCAATTTCTTGCCATTGGTTCAATGAGGCAAAGTTTTGCGTATTGTCCATCAGGAATTTGATGCTACTGTTAGAGTAATATGCTAATGTGCTTCTATCCTTTCTTGCTAAGTTAATGAAGGTTTCACCTTGTTCCTACTTGTGCAAACACGGATCATGTTGTGCCAATCATACATTTTAGTGGAACTACACAAGACAATACAATGAACCGTATCCCAGCCAGTGCTTTAACTCTACTGGAAGTTCTTGATAATCTTTCAATATAATCTCAGCACCGGTAAACAAGAGTGATTTCAACCATACATTTGAAGTGCACAAAAATATATACTATTGAGTGATTCCAGTGAGTGCTTTATCATCTCTTATGGGACTATGCTATGTCTTAAGCTTGCGTTGGTTTTCCTTGAAGAGGAAAGGGTGATGCAGCAATAGTAGCGTAAGTATTTCCCTCAGTTTTTGAGAACCAAGGTATCAATCCAGTAGGAGGCTCCTCAAAAGTCCCGCGCACCTACACAAACAAAACAAGAACTCGCAACCAACACAATAAAGGGGTTGTCAATCCCTTCACAGCCACTTGCAAAAGTGAGATCTGATAGAGATAGTATGATAAGATAAATATATTTTTGGTATTTTATAATATAGATGCAAAAAGTAAAGATGCAAATAAAAGTAGATTGGAAGCAAATATGATAAGGGATAGACCCGGGGCCATAGGTTTCACTACGGGCTTCTCTCAAGATAGCATAAGTATTACGTGGGTGAACAAATTACTGTCGAGCAATTGATAGAAAAGCGAATAGTTATGAGATTATCTAGGCATGATCATGTATATAGGCATCACGTCTGCAACAAGTAGACCGACTCCTGCCTGCATCTACTACTATTACTCCACATATCGATCGACTCCTGCCTGCATCTAGAGTATTAAGTTCACAAATAACAGAGTAACGCATTAAGCAAGATGACATGATGTAGAGGGATAAAGTCATGCAATATGATATAAACCCCATCTTTTTATCCTCGATGGCAACAATACAATACGTGCCTTGCAACCCTTTCTGTCACTAGGTAAGGACACCGCAAGATTGAACCCAAAGCTAAGCACTTCTCCCATGGCAAGAAAGATCAATCTAGTAGGCCAAACCAAACTGATAATTTGAAGAGACTTGCAAAGATAACTCAATCATACATAAAAGAATTCAGAGGAGATTCGAATATTTCTCATAGATAAACTTGATCATATACCCACAATTGATTGGATCTCGACAAACACACCGCAAAAAGAGATTACATCGAATAGATCTCCACAAGAGAGGGGGAGAACATTGTATTGAGATCCAAAAAGAGAGAAGAAGCCATCTAGCTAATAACTATGGACCCGAAGGTCTGTGGTAAACTACTCACAACTCATCGGAAGGGCTATGGTGTTGATGTAGAAGCCCTCCATGGTCAATTCCCCCTCCGGCAGAGCACCGGCGAAGGCTCCAAGATGGGATCTCGCAGATACAGAAGGTTAAGGCGGTGGAAATTGTGTTTCGGGTGCTCCCTGGATGTTTTCGGGGTACGTAGGCTTATATAGGAGGAAGAAGTACGTCAGTGGCCGCCCGAGGGGCCCACGAGACAGGGGGGCATGCCCTACCCTCTCGTGGCCGCCTCAGCTGCTTCTTGACTTGCACTCCAAGTCCCCTGGATCACGTTCGTTCCAAAAATCACGCTTCCGAAGGTTTCATTCCGTTTGGACTCCGTTTGATATTCCTTTTCTTCGAAATACTGAAATAGGCAAAAAAACAGCAATACGGGTTGCGCCTCCGGTTAGTAGGTTAGTCCCAAAAATGATAATAATGTGTAAAATAAAGCCCATAAACATCCAAACGGGGTAATATAATAGCATGGAACAATCAAAAATTATAGATACGTTGGAGACGTATCAAGCATCCCCAAGCTTAATTCCTGCTCGTCCTCGAGTAGGTAAATGATAAAAACAAAATTTTTGATGTGGAATGCTACCTAGCATAATTTCAATGTAATTTTCTTTATTTGTGGCATGAATGTTCAGATCCAAATGATTCAAAATAAAAGTTCATATTGATAAAATAAATAGTAATAATTCAAGCATACTAATCAAAGCAATCATGTCTTCTCAAAATAACATGGCAAAAGAAAGTTCATCCCGACAAAATCATATAGCTAGGCTATGCTTCATTTCCGTCACACAAAGATGTTCCCAACTTCTATACCCCCGATGACAATCCAAGCAATTGTTTCATACTTAAATAATCTCAAACTTTTTCAACCTTCACGCAATACATGAGCGTGAGCCATGGATATAGCACTACGGGTGGAATAGAATATGATGATGGGGATTGTGTGGAGAAGACAAAAAAAGGAGAAAGTCTCACATTGATGAGGATAATCAACGGGCTATGGAGATTCCCATCAATTGATGTCAACATGAGGAGTCGGGATTGCCATGCAACGGATGCACTAGAGCTATAAATGAATGCTCAGCAAAAGAAAACTAGTGGGTGTGCATCCAACTTGCTTGCTCACGAAGACCTAGGGCATTTGAGGAAGCCCATTGTAGGAATATACAAGCCAAGTTCTATAATGAAAAATTCCCACTAGTATGAAAAAGACAACCTATGAGACTCACTATATGAAAAAGATGGTGCTACTTTGAAGCACAATATATGAGACTCACTACATGAAGAACAAGGTGCTACTTTGAAGCACAAGTGTGGAAAAAGAGATAGTAACATTGCCCTTTTTATTTATTTTCTTTTTTTTCTTTTTTTTGGGACCTTTCTTTTTTTGGCCTTTCTTCTTTTTTTTCTTTTTTTTCTTTTTGGGCAATGCTCTAATAATGATGATCATCACACTTTCATTGATTACAACATATAAATTACAACTTGAAACTAGAACAAGATATGACTCTATATGAATGCCTCCAGCGGTGTACCGGGATGGTGCAATGAATCAAGAGTGACATGTATGAAAAATAATGCATGTGGCTTTGCCATGAATACGATGTCAACTACATGATAATGCAATGGCAATATGACAAAAGTAAAGTATGTCATGATGATGATAAATGGAACGGTGGAAAGTTGCATGGCAATATATCTCAGAATGGCTATGGAAATGCAATAATAGGTAGGTATGGTGGCTGTTTTGAGGAAGATATAAGGAGGTTTATGTGTGATAGAGCGCATCGTATCACGGGGTTTGGATGCACCGGCGAAGTTTGCACCAACTCTCAAGGTGAGAAAGGGCAATGCACAGTACCGAAGAGGCTAGCAATGGTGGAAAGGTAAAAGTGCGTATAATCCATGGACTCAACATTAGTCAAAAGAACTCATATACTTATTGCAAAAATTTAGAAGTCATCAAAAATCAAGCACTAAGCGCATGCTCCTAGGTGGATATATTGGTAGGAAAAGACCATCGCTCGTCCCCGACCGCCACTCATAAGGATGCACAAGCCAGGTACACTTCATGTTTCAAATTTGTTACACAACTTTAACCATACGTGCATGCTACGGGACTTGCTAACTTCAACACAAGCATTGTTTAAATTCATAATCACCCAACTAGCATGACTTTAATATCACTACCTCCATATCTCAAAACAATTATCAAGTATCAAATTGATCATAGCATCCAATTCACTTCCTATGATAGTTTTTATTATACCCAACTTGGATGCTCATCATTCTAGGACCAAATTTGTAACCAAGGCAAATACCATGCTATTCTAAAAGACTCTCAAAATAATATAAGTGAAGCATGAGAGACTAACAATTTCTATAAAATCAAGCCACCGCCATGCTCTAAAAGATATAAGTGAAGTACTAGAGCAACAACTATCAAGCTCAAAAGATATAAGTGAAGCACATAGAGTATTCTAATAAATTCTAATCAAATAGGCTTCTCCCAAAAGGTGTGTACAGCAAGGATGATTGTGGTAAACTAAAAATAAAAGACTAACATAATACACGACGCTCCAAGCAAAACACATATCATGTGGCGAATAAAAATATAGCTCCAAGTAAAGTTACCAATGAACAAAGACGAAAGAGGGGATGCCTTCCCGGGGCATCCCCAAGCTTAGGCTTTTGGCTATCCTTGAATATCTTGGGGTGTCATGGGTATCCCCAAGCTTAGGCTTTTGCCACTCCTTATTCCATAATCCATCAAAGCTTTACCCAAAACTTGAAAACTTCACAACACAAAACTCAACAGGAAATCTTATAAGCTCCGTTAGTGAAAGAAAACAAAACCACCACATAATGTATTGTAATGAACTCATTATTTATTTATTTTGGAGTTAAACCTAATGTATTCCAAGTTCTCTATGGTTCATACCCTTACATACTAGCCATAGATGCATCAAAATAAGCAAACAACACACGAAAAACAGAATCTGTCAAAAACAGAACAGTCTGTAGAAATATGTAACTAACGCAAAATTCTGGAACTCTAAAAATCCTACAAAAATAGGACGTACTGTAAAATTTGTTTATTGATCAGCAGAAAAAAGAATCAATGCAAAAGCTAGTTTCTGTGGTTTATTGATTTTTTTCTCGTGAGCGCAAAGTTTCTGTTTTTCAGCAGAATCAAATCAACTATTATCATAGTTTATCCTATAGGTTCTACTTGGCACAAACACTAATTGAAAGATAAAAACACATCTAAACAGAAAATAGATGCAAAATTTATTACTAAACAGGAACAAAAACAAGAAACATAAAGAAAATTGGGTTGCCTCCCAACTAGCGCTATCGTTTAACGCCCCTAGCTAGGCATAAAAGCATGGATAGATCTAAGTAGTGCCATCTTTGGCACTTGATTCATACGTAGCTCGCATGATAGATTCATAAAGTAATTTGACTTTCTTTCTTGGGAAGTGCTCCATGCCTTTCTTTACTGGAAATTGGAATCTAATATTCCCTTCCTTCATATCAATAATCGCACCAATCGTTCTAAGGAAAGGTCTACCAAGAATAATAGGGCAAGAAAGGTTGCAATCTATATCAAGAACGATAAAATCTACGGGCACCAAATTTCTATTTGCAACAATGAGAACATCATTGATCCTTCCCATTGGCTTTTTAATGGTGGAATCCGCAAGGTGCAAATTTAAAGAGCAATCATCAAGATCATGGAAACCTAGAATATCACATAAAGATTTCGAAATCGTGGAAACACTAGCATCCAAATCACACAAAGCAAAACACTCATGATCTTTAATTCTAATTTTTATAGTAGGTTCCCACTCATCATTAAGTTTTCTAGGTATAGAAACTTCCAAATTAAGTTTTTCATCATAAGATTGCAACAAGGCATCAATGATATGTTTGGTAAAAGCTTTATTTTGACTATAAGCATGAGGAGAATTAACAAAGGATTGCAACAAGGGAATACAACCTTCTAAAGAACAATTATCATAATCAAATTCCTTGAAATCCTAGATAGTGGGTTCAATGCTATTTAAAGTCATGACCTCTCCAATCCCACTTTTACCAAATTTAGCATCAAGATCTAAAAACTCCGAATTTTTGGGACGCCTTCTAAATAAAGTTGACTCATCTTCAGTCCCATTATTATCAAGATTCATATTGCAAAACAAAGATCTAATAGGAGACACATCAATAACTTTAAGATCCTCATCATTATTTTGATCTAACTTTTCTGGTTTGGCAGCCATTTTATTGACTAAGGTGGCTTGCTTATCAGAAATTTTGGCTATAGCATTTTCAAGCCGGGTTATTTGAGATTTCACACTATAAAATTCTTTATCCATATCATCAAGCTATTTATTCATAAAACTCAAAAACCCTTTTTGTTCTTTAAGCTCTTTTCTGAAGAAATTATTATGCTCAAATTGCAAATTCATAAAGCTTCTAATATTTGATTCAATCTCATCCATCCTTCTAAGAAGGAGGTCGGTACTCTTAGGCAAATCGATAAGGACAAATAGGCACACAAGCAAAAAGAAAAAGGCAAGCGAAAGGAGAGGAGGATATTGAGAAAGAGAGGGCAAATAAAACGGCAAGGGTGAAGTGGGGGAGAGGAAAACGAGAGGCAAATGGCAAATAATGTAAATGCGGGGGAGATGAGTTTGTGATGGGTACTTGGTATGTCTTGACTTGAGTAAAGACCTCCCCGACAACGGTGCCATAAATCCTTCTTGCTATGTCTTGAGCTTGCGTTGGTTTTCCTTGAAGAGGAAAGGGTGATGCAGCAATAGTAGCGTAAGTATTTCCCTCAGTTTTTCAGAACCAAGGTATCAATCTAGTAGGAGGATCCTCAAGAGTCCCACGCACCTACACAAACAAACCAAGAACTCGCAACCAACGCAATAAAGGGGTTGTCAATCCCTTCACAGCCACTTGCGAAAGTGAGATCTGATAGAGATAGTATGATAAGATAAATATATTTTTGGTATTTTATAATATAGATGCAAAAAGTAAAGATGCAAATAAAAGTAGATTGGAAGCAAATATGATAAGGGATAGACCCGGGGGCCATAGGTTTCACTAGAGGCTTCTCTCAAGATAGCATAAGTATTACGGTGGGTGAACAAATTACTGTCGAGCAATTGATAGAAAAGCAAATAGTTATGAGATTATCTAGGCATGATCATGTATATAGGCATCACATCTGCAACAAGTAGACCGACTCCTGCCTGCATCTACTATTATTACTCCACACATCGACCAACTCCTGCCTGCATCTAGAGTATTAAGTTCACAAATAACAGAGTAACGCATTAAGCAAGATGACATGATGTAGAGGGATAAACTCATGCAATATGATATAAACCCCATCTTTTTATCCTCGATGGCAACAATACAATACGTGCCTTGCAACCCTTTCTGTCACTTGGTAAGGACACCGCAAGATTGAACCCAAAGCTAAGCACTTCTCCCATGGCAAGAAAGATCAATCTAGTAGGCCAAACCAAACTGATAATTCGAAGAGACTTGCAAAGATAACTCAATCATACATAAAAGAATTCAGAGGAGATTCAAATATTTCTCATGGATAAACTTGATCATAAACCCACAATTCATCGGATCTCGACAAACACACCGCAAAAAGAGATTATATCGAATAGATCTCCACAAGAGAGGGGGAGAACATTGTATTGAGATCTAAAAAGAGAGAAGAAGCCATCTAGCTAATAACTATGGACCCGAAGGTCTGTGGTAAACTACTCACAACTCATCGAAAGGGCTATGGTGTTGATGTAGAAGCCCTTCATGGTCGATTCCCCCTCCGACAAAGCGCCGCAAAGGCTCCAAGATGGGATCTCGCGGATACAGAATGTTACGGCGGTGGAAATTGTGTTTCGGGTGCTCCCTGGATGTTCTCAGGGTACGTAGGCTTATATAGGAGGAAGAAGTACATCGGTGGCCACCCGAGGGGCCCACGAGACAGGGGCACGCCCTATAGGGGTGGGTGCGCCCTACCCTCTCGTGGCTGCCTCGGCTGCTTCTTGACTTGCACTCCAAGTCCCCTGGATCACATTCGTTCCAAAAATCACGCTTCCGAAGGTTTCATTCTGTTTGGACTCCGTTTGATATTCCTTTTTCTTCGAAATACTGAAATAGGCAAAAAAACAGCAATACGTGTTGGGCCTCCAGTTAGTAGGTTAGTCCCAAAAATGATAATAATGTGTAAAATAAAGCCCATAAACATCCAAAAGGGGTAATATAATAGCATGGAACAATCAAAAATTATAGATACGTTGGAGACGTATCAGACTACATGAATAAGTTTTTTTCCTCAAGTTGGTACCGGCCTAAGGCCTTCATCCATATTAGCTTGTTGTCATCTCTATTTGTATCGTGCTACTGTCATGAGAAACTCCTTTATCTTTTCACGTTAAAGTTTTGCAACCTATGATACATGGCAATGCTTTGAGTGTTGAGCTAATTGGCATTGATTAAATAAACTAATACCTCTTTTTAAGCAAGACTACTATGTTGCTAACTTTACCCATTAAGATAATGAGGGTGCTTCTATTTGTTAGTGTATGTTTCATCAACTAGTCCCACTATTACAGTAATCTCACTCTCTCAATGTATGTGCAAATAGGGATGCTTGATTTTGGTGGAACTGCACAAAAACTTTGGGTGCTTCATTGCCTGGACAACTTCCATCCTTTCCCGTCAGTCGCTAATCTGGGCTTGCTTCCTTCCTTTGTTGTCAGTCGCTTCGCTTATCTCGGCTTCCAGTCAAAGGAAAATAGTCATTGATATGCTACCTCACACATGTTGGTACTGGTCTTTATCCTGATTATTGTGCTTGTCATATGTATTGGTAATTTGGTATTGTGCTATTGTTTGCCGATTTTATAAAGGAGTAAAATGGAGCCTGAACTCGCAGGCAAATCATTAAATTGGGTGATTTCAGTAGAACTGCACAAAAAGATCAGATGGATAGATACTTATGTTGCTGCTATGTACTCCAAAGTTCACTCAGACAAGCATCGATGTTGACAAGAAGAAATGCCTATATTCATTCGAGTATCAACCGGCGTCAACCAGTTGTCAAACTCCAAGTATTAGGAGAGTGAACGCCAAAAATATTGCTTGGCGCATAGCCCAGAAAAAACACAGTCCAGTCTTTGGTCCCAACTTGTGCCTTTTGGTTATCAAAAGATATGGTAGCGAACGATATGGCATGGAGTCTAAATATTCCAGACAAGTTGGTTGACGCATATATTCATCTGGCACTTAATTAGTCTGCACATCAGGGGTGGTTCATTTTCTCAACCGCCTCCTTTCTTGTCTGCAATATAGAATTTTGGTGAGCTATAGGACCAAGATGAGCCAGTAAACTAGTTGGATGAAAGTAATGGCCAAGTTGCTCAAACCTCCCTCGGCACGAGGCCACTAATTTTTTTGACTATGTACTGGAAGGCAATAGCCTCACAGCTCTTTATTAAAAAATAAGACAAAAGTTATACAATATACATTAGGAGAGGGGTAACATACTTACCAAAAGGCCTATAGGAGGGAGGCTATCCAAGAGATAAGACTATCTCTATATTTACATTTGATTCTATGTGCTAACAAAGAAATATCATGTACAAAGTTTCTCCTCCAAGCTCTGAAACTAGGTGTTTCATTTCTGAAGATTTTGCCATTGCTCTGTGTCCAAATATTCCAAGTGGTAGTAAATACCACTTCAGAAAAGAAAGGGAAGCCAAAGTCCCTCCTGGCCGTCGAAGCCATCATGTAAGTAGACTGATTTGGATAAGAAACCCAAGAGATGCCAACGTAGTTCCATACACGCTGACTGAAATTGCAAGTGAAGAAAAGATGCACACGATCCTCATGATTAGACATGTGGCACAAAACACAAGTGTCATCTTGCACAATCCAGCGTCTGCGTTGCATCATGTCCCTGGTATTCAATCGATCCATCAATAGAAGCCAACTAAAGACTTTAATCTTGAGAGTGCAAGAGCATTTCCAGATCCATCTGAATATAAGATCAACCACCAGATGGCAAAAATTAAACTTATAATAGATCCTAGATTTAAAACCTCCAGATTTTGAGGACCATTTCCACCAGTCCTTACTCTCAGGATCAAGGCTGATTGGATCAAGCAATGATTGGAGTTGATGAAATTCATGATATGCCTCAGCCGACATAGGAAGATGGAAATTGTCAGTCTCAGTCGAGAGGTCAAAGAAATCCCTAACCGTAATCAAGTCATCAATGACAAAAGAATGTAGACGTGGGAATCTTTCCTTCAACGAGACAGATCGTTCATCAATTTTCCACTTATCCAACCAAAAGACCACAAAGTCACCTGCATGAACATGTGGGATGGCTAAATGGTAGAATTTGTCATAGAGACCAATCACATCATGCCACCAGAATGATCCACAGCTCTGGGTTGCTTGTGGGGCCGAAGAACCATAATACATGTCCCAATTAAAGAAACCCATGGAACATCCAACTTGTTGAAGAATTTGAACAGGTGTTTCATTAAAAAAGCCTCATTCTCAAAGCCCAGATGAGTGACCCCAAGTCCACTATTTGAGGATAAACCTACAAGCAAAGTTTAGATTGTCTGTGTTGCCTCTTATGTACTCGAAAGTTTACTCGTACAAGCATTAATTTTAGCAAGAAGTACCTCAGACTGAACACCATTTACCAGTCTGAACCCTAGGTAATTAAAGTTCGTCCATGGATGATATTGGTTGTGATCTCAATCATTTGGATGCATACACATACTGAACATGTGTATATCTGAATCTTTTTGTAAATTTTCTATGAATATTATTGTGTGATCTATCAGTCATTTGGATGCATATACATGTTGAACTTGTGTATATATGAATCTTTTGAGTTGTTGATTGTGAATGTTGGCTATGAATATGAACGTGTCTTGTGAACTTGAGTTTGATACAAAGGTTTACCTTTTCTGTTGTACTTGTGTGTGAACTTGTTAGTATGCCTACTGTGAGATATGTGACGTGTGGGTGTCAACGGCACACCTTCTTCCCGAGAAGAATTGCACCTGCTTTGTTAGGGTAGCAATGACGCATCAGCTCTTTTTAATCTTTTTGCTCTGTCTCCCCCCTCCCCCGCTCAACCCTTGTCATAATGTTTTCGGCCTCAAAACAAACATAGTACTGCATTGTTTTGGGGGCTTGATGAAAAACCGAGTGCTAGTTTTTGTAGGTTGGCCCGCCCAGCAAATGGGCTGCTCGTCCACCATGGACTGGGAGGCTAAAAATACAAGTTGTATGGTGCATAGGCAAGTAAAAAACGCACCGAGAGCCATCCACTCAAGAAAAAAAATCGCTCCTGATGTGCTTCTTCAGTCGCACCGCCGCCCCCCCTCTTTAATCCAGTTTGCTTGGGGATCTAGCTGGTATCATTTTTTTCCAGAGGGCGAACAAGTATAAGCTAGGACTAGGTTTTGTTTTTTAACATGTGTAGCCCACGACATACGGAGACAGTGGTTTCAACTTATTTTTTAGGTCCATGCCGGCCTATGGGCTTTTTCTTAAAGACCGGTAGCCCAATGTATTTTTTTAATAAAACGCAGATCTCTGTTCTATTTATCTATATATAAGAATAATAATGTTGTGTCCAATTTATGTTTTCCCTTCTAACCACATTATATATATTTATATTATTACTATTATCGTATATTTTATAGAGACTTATATATACATTATAAAAACATCCCACATGTTATTAACTTACAAAAGTAAATGTTTAACAAAATTTGGCAAGGAAAATCCTGGTTGTTTTTGACTCACACTCAAGGAAAATCCTGGTGATTGCGTACAAAAGCTTGCGAAGATTTTAAGGACCAATCTAATAATAACACGCTCATTTTTATTTTGAGAAATAACTCGCTAATTTGTTAATTTTATATGTAAAAAATTTATCTCTCCGGTTTATTTTTTGATAATAATTTATCCTTCTAACCTAACATTATATAGAACGAGCCCAGCTAATTCATGTATTTCAAGAAAGTGCAAATGGGATGGGATTTCTTTGAAAATATAAATGGGCAACATTGATGCGAAATTATTTGTTCACCCAACCCAGCAAATGGATTGTACATTCTAGAAAACATGGGTTAAGTATATGCCACATTTTTGCAGGCTAACATGTGGGCCAATAGGTCGAAGCCTATGCATGGCGTTGTCAACTTGGTCAACAAATGATTATGACATCCACAGCCATTGGATTTATATCCAACGGCCGGCATGCACCTTCAATCTCTCGTCTTCTTCCTCCAGCGTCGCCAGGACCGCCTGCGAAGCGCTACCCCACTGTCGGCCAGGCTATCCCTCCACCCCTCCACACCTCATGTTATTCTCCACCAACTGCAGCCCCACGCCGCACCAGAACCAGTTATAACCCTTCTCCTCTTGTCAATCTGCGACTCCACTGCCGCGTCTTCCCATCTCCGTGTCGTTCCTGTCCGGGGCCTCGCCGTCGTCCACCGCCTCAATGCGCTCGGTGCGACGTGGTCAACAAATGGGAGTCATCGGAAGAGGACTGTGCATGGAGAGACTAACAGCTGGGACCCACGAGGTCCATGGTCACACACAAGGAAAGTTCCTCCTTATTAAGCTAAAAAAATGTTTCCTCCCCTTGACAGCTAGGACCCATAGGTTGTATCTTCGCACGTAAGGAAGTGCCTCCTTGTTATGCGAAAAAATTATTCCTCCCGTTGAGAGCTGGGACCCATCAGATTTGGTGGCTGACTTGTGGGCCTACTAAGCGGACGTGTACGCAGGGCTTTGTCAACTTAATCAACAAATGATTCTAGCAGCTGGACCATTGGATGTTAATCCAACAGCCGTGCTCCTTCTTCAACCTCTGTTCTTGCTCCTGACTCCCATGGGCGGCACCGCGGTAGTGCTGCCGCGCACCCGAACCAGTCAAGTTTCCCACTCCTCTCCATCTGCGACTCAACTACCGATTCTTCCCCATCTCCGGGTCATTCCAGTCTGGGGCCTCGCCGTCGTCCACCGGCCTTGGTGCGCTCGGCACGGTGTGGTCAACATGGTCAACAACCGAGAGTCATCGGAAGATGACTGTACGTGAGAGGCTGACAGTGGGGACGCACCACGCCCATGGACGCATGCATGCAACTGCATCCCTTTTACCCTGAAAAATAATGTTTTCTCCCCCTAACTGTTGGGACCCACCAGCTACAACTTCGGACGCAAGGAAGTGCGTCCATATTACGGGCAAAAGAAATGATTCGCCCCCTAACTGCTGGGACCCACCAGCTACATCTTCGTGCGCAAGGAAGTGCGTCCATATTACGGTCAAAAAAACATGATTCACCCCCCTGACTGCTGGAACCCACCAGCTACATCTTCGCACGCAAGGAAGTGCCTGACAGTCGGGACCCACCTAGTCGAAGTGTATGTAGCATTGTCATTCTGGTCACAAAAGTGTACGTACATGATCAATGTAGAGGCGTGCACGTGTCATAGTAGAGGCGCGCACGTAGCATGTACACGTATGTACAACGGTTAGGGTGCAAGAAAGTAAATATGACCACGTACGTACATACGGGCAGGGTCTCGAACGCCTACTCGCGCATACATACGGCCAGGGCTCGTGCGCATGGCTGGGTTGGAACGGAAATACTGCGTCGTCGTCGTGATCATGGGGAGCCAACCGGCTGGGTTGGAATGGAATGCTCGTCGTGTTCATCGGGAGCCAACCGGCTTGGACGGAACAACCGATGAAAACGAGGACTAGCGTACCACAGAATGGAAGAAACGGCCTTGTGTTCGACCGGCCACGGTCGAAACAGGATCTTGTTCATCGGGAGGGGTCCGGCGTACTGCAAAACGGAGGAAACGGACTTCTGTTGGACCTCCTACGGTCGAAATAGGGTCCTGTTGATCGGGAGGGGTGTGGCGTACCGCAAAATAGAGGAAACAGACTTGTGTTGGAGTGCTACGGTCGAAACGGGGGTCTTGTTCATCGAGAGGGGTGTGGCGTACCGCAAAACGGGACTCCACAGTATAATGTTCATCTCCACCGTCGACCTCCTCCAGCCTCCACAGGCTACTGTTCATCCAGCGTCGACCTCCTCCAGCCTCCACCTGCGACTGTTCATCCACGAGCTCCTGTTCATCCAGCCTCCACCGCGCGCTCCTTCACCGGCTACTATTCAACCAGCCCTCTCCACGGGGTCCTGTTCAACCACCCCTCCACAGGCTACTGTTCATTCAGCCCTCCACCGGCTACTGTTCAACCAGCCCTCCACGGGGTCCTGTTCATCCAGCCCTCCATGGAGTCCTATTCATCCACGCTCAGCCGGTCGATCGATCGGGGTCCTGTTCATCCAGCGGCATTGTTTGAACCATAACATGTGAATTGATTGCTACTTTGTCATGGTGAGTTTTATGAGAAAGAGTTGTTGTTATGATGCTAGGAAAAGTGATTGAAATTATCATTGATCAAACTTATGCACTATGTTGGCATTCACACTTCATAAATTATTTATTTTATCATTACCTACTCGAGAATGAGGAGGAATTAAGCTTTGAGATTGAAAGTGCGTTATATCGACTAGAGGGGGGTGAATAGGTGATTTTTACGAATTCATCACTGAGGAAATTCAAGGTGAGGAATTTCGTAAGCAATGAACTACTTAGCAGTAGAAAAGGTACTCATATGCATGCATAACAGAAACGTAGCATAGTCATCATGATGAAATGAAACATACACAGAGTACGAGTAGCGTGTAAACAGGATAAGCAGGCTGAAGACAAAGTGACTGAAGAAATAGGATTGAGGAAATAGAGAAAGTCAAAGTCAAAGTCTTCAAACAATAACGATCAAGTTCATCAACACACAGTCCTGGACACACAGTCCTCGCTGTGTTCTCCTTCAGCTAAGATCACACAGACCTCACCCAATCACTCGTGGTAAGTCTTCAGGTGACTTCCAGACCTTCACAGACTCAGTCACTCGGTGATCCACAATTTCCTCTTGGATGCTCTAGACCATGATGCCTAACTGTCTGGAGGATACATAGTCCTCAAAGGAAACAAGCGTCGGCTCCACACAGGAACAATCTCTTCAGTAATTCTCAATCACTTTGGGTTTGTAGGTGTTTGGGATTGGGTTTTCCTCACTTTATGATTTTCGCTCAAAGTCCTCGGAGGATGGGATGCTCTCAATGACAAGTGTTAGTTTCTCTCGGAGCAGCCAACCAACTAGTGGTTGTAGGGGGTGGCTATTTATAGCCTAGGGAGCAGCCCGACATGATAAGACATAAATGCCCTTCAATGATATGACCGTTAAGTGGGTAGATATTTTGGGACAGCTGGCGTCTAGCACAGCAACGGTCGGATATTTGAGTATCAAATTCCTTAGGGCTATCATGTTCCTCACTTGTAGGCAATCCGCACTGGCGAATTCCTAACTCCTCAGCCAGAACAAATTCCTCAGAGAACAGAAGATCTTCATCTCTATCACTGAAGAAATTGACTGAAATGTATGAGATTTCTAATGGCTTCACTCAAAAGGATTGGGTATGTGTAGGATTTTGAGATGAGCATCACTTGGAAACTTTTCCTTAGTTTTACCTCGACCCCCTTTTATAGTGTGGTGTTTCCTATGACTCAAGAAATAGAAAATGAAACTACGAAAACAAAAGTCTTCACGCTTCATAATCCTCGCATGAATATCAGGTCTTCAAGGTAACACCAATTTCTTCACTTTGAAAGTCTTCATGAAAACCAAAGTCTTCAGCTGAAGACATTTATTTTTAGGGGTCGACTTACATCGTAAATATCAAACTCCTCATAGACTTATAGACCTGTGTACACTCACAAACTCATTAGTCCCTTAACCTATAAGTCTCCAATACACTAAAATCACTAAGGGGCACTAGATGCACTAACAATCTCCCCCTTTTTGGTGATTGATGACAATATAGGTTAAGTTTTCAACTGGGATAAACATATGAAGTGTAAGTACTGATCTTGAGGAATTTGATTGCAAGATATAGAAGAAATCCCCCTGAAGATGTGCATATGTGAGGAATATGCTTTGAATAGCAAATTCACATTGTAGAGTAGAATCATGGAGATCTCCCCCTATATCTTTTAATTCATACACGCATTTAACATAAGATATGAAGAATTTGAGATGCATGATGAAATATGGTGTCTGATGAAATTCAGCATGTGTGCATTAACGTACTTGAGGAAATGGCATGCAGAAAATAGAGCAAAAGTATCAGACCACCGTAGGACTTAAGTTTACAACTCGATCAACAAACACTTCAGAAGAGTGAGAGTTGTAACTTAACAAGAAAAACACCCATATATAATAAGACCAGCTTGCAGACTAATTCAAATTTCTCCCCCTTTGTCATCGAATGACCAAAAGGGATGAAAAATGAGGACTAACGCCCCTGAAGAATATCGTCACGATGTCGATGGAGGAGCACCAGTGTTGTTGGGGTCGTCCATTGAAGTAGCCTGCCGCGGTGTCGTTCAAGTCCGCAGCTTCATCTGTCTCACGCGATGAAGAATATAACTGGTGACTAGTTGAGGAACTTTGACCTTCTTGAATTTCTTCGAAGGTGGCTGAGACCAGGCAAAGTCCTGGTGAAAGTCCATCTCCTTAAGATCTTCAGCACTGTAGTGATGTGAAAGAATGGCCCAAGTGCGGTCAAAGATTTGATGCAAGTAGCAGTGGTTCTTCTTCATAGTATTTTGAGTGATTGTCATGTTCTCAAGAATTGCACCAAATTTATGCTTGACCCACTTGTGATTTCGATCAACCTTATGATGAAGACTAAGGAGAAGCTCACGGTCAGTCATCACACGAGGAGCAGTAGCTTGAGGATATTGCTTTGAAGCTTTTGCGGCAGTATCATGTGTGGTAGAGTCATCATTGGTGGAATAGGATGTAGCTTTGTGAAACTTTCCATCCAATGGATGAGTGCCTTCATCAATGACAACAACCTTGCCCTTCTCATCAGCTGAGGAAATAGTCCTTTTGAGAACTTCAATGGGGGGCAGATAGCTGAGATGATTTTGAAAATCAGCCTTATAATGAATTGAAGACCTTGATCTGATGAATTTCATGATCTAGGGAGCATAAGGCTTCAACTCAAAAGGTGACAGAGCAGCATTGGCCAAAGTTCTCATGAAGAAATCATGGTACTTGATAGGAATACCATGTATGATATTGAATAGTAGATTCTTCATTATGCCAACAACCTCTTCTTCATCATAGTTGTGGCCCTTGATTGGACTGAGGGTTTTGGTCAATATGCGATAAACTGTCCTTGGCACATAGAGCAATTCCTTCATGAGGAATTCGGTCCTTGGAGCTTGGCCAGGCTTCAAAGGCTTCATCGGCACTTGCATCAAGTGATAGGAAAGTTCTGGTTCAGCATAAATGAGGCTTGCACCTTCAGTGGGAGGACTGACTCGGACGACGTGAAGTAATCAGAGGCCGGTGCTT
This sequence comes from Triticum dicoccoides, assembly GCF_002162155.2. Lineage (NCBI taxonomy): Eukaryota > Viridiplantae > Streptophyta > Magnoliopsida > Poales > Poaceae > Triticum > Triticum dicoccoides. The sequence goes on from NC_041393.1 coordinate 150,149,109, forward strand.
TATAGTGAGTGTTTTCAGTCATCTAGTCTAGAACCCATGAATTCACATCTTGAACATCTCCGGTGATGTGCAGTGTTGCATAGAATTGAAGAATGAGTTCTTCATTCCAGTCGCAGATGTCGGTGCAGAAGTTGAGTAGCCCGGCATCATGAAGAACACTGAGGATTGGGGTGAAGCATGGAAGAGACTCCATATCCACATGAGGAATTTGCTCATGGTCAAAAATCAAACAACAGTGAGGAATAGAAATTCATTTGACTGGCCATCCAGAAATGCTTGCGACAAAGTCGAGCAGAGTCATAAGGATTGTAGTCAGAGAAGAAATGATGCTCAGCAAAGAAATCATCAGCTTTGAATTTCTGCTGCTTGGTGTGAGTATTCTGTGGCTTGGGCTAAAGATTTGTAGTTGAAGTCTTCACAGCCTTTTGATGTACAACCTCTGGAGCCACAGGCTGAGGAATTTCAGTAGCAGTTTTAGCAGCAGCAGCCTTGGCCTCCATTACTTCAGCACTAGCGGCTGGAACTTCTTCTGGAATAGAATGACGTGAAGCTTGATGTCCTTCAGAGCCCATATGAATTTCTTCAGTTTGGACACGGGATTGAGGAAGTTGATGTAGAGGGCTTGTCAGTTGTGAATTGGGGTGCTGACTTTCCTAATAGTCATCATTCTGAGTAGGAGTTGTTGACCCAATGTCCACTTCCTCATCTTCTTCATCAATTTCTTCAAGGCCTGCCTCTTCAGCTGTGAACTGAGGCATGGGCGATGGTACCAGCGGAGAAGAACGGATATTATGCACTTCAATTTCTTCATACAACTGCTCTGAAGAAGCAGCAGAAGGGTTTTCTTCATAACTGTCATCTGGAATGACATATTCCTCACCAAAGGGAACGATCTCCTTTGATGGCATGCTTGATATCGGAACATCATCAATTGGGTTCACGAATGAGCTCATCAAAGTCTTGACTTTCTTTGGAGCTGAAGACTCTGAAGTCATAGGTGCTTTCCTTTTCTTCACTGCTGCCTTCTCTGCAACTTTGGTCTTCTTTGCTTCTTATGCAGAAGGAAGTTGATATCTCTCATCTGTGATGACTTTGCAGGAGCAGCAGATGAAATAGGTTCAATTTCTTTAGGCGCAGTTGATGCAGTTGCCCTGGCATGTTTAGTTTCTTCAGGCACAGAAAATGCTTCAGCAGGCCTAGATTGTTCTTCAGGCGCAACATTGGAGGTTTCCCTGGCATTTTCTTTAGTGGCTGGAATTTCTTCAGCGGCCTTGGTACTTTCAGAATCATCAATAGTCTGATTTTCATCAGTTGTGCTATCATCTTTTTCAGTAGGCTAAGCAGATTTCTCAGCCTGACGATTTTCTTGTTGCGATGAAGCAGCAACATTTGGTGTGATTTCCTTTGCCATTTTGATGAATCTAAATTTGGCTCCTAGCCAATCTGCGCAATATGCGTCAAATTCATCACTGAGTGTTTTGATCTCAGTCTGCATAGTTACAAGTTCTTCAGGAGACATTTTCACAACATTTTTCTTCAGAAAATGCTCCTTTTGTACTGAGCTTTCTTCACTTGCGTGGCCTTCTCAAATTTCCATTTTTCTTTGCCTATGAAGGCCTTCAACATATGACTTTGACCGGGAGCGAGATTGAAGTCAGGCAAAGAAGTTTTAGGGTCCTTGTGCCACAAATCAATGAAATCGGGGATCAACTTTGGATCTAGCAGAAGTGGCACTTCACTGCCTTTGGCTCTAGCGGCCCTTGCTTGTCTATCTCTGATGATCTCAGCCAATTCTTCATCATCAGCTTCATCGTCGCTTGACGGAACTTGAAAGGCAACCTACTTCTTGTGAGGACTTGGCCTTGAGCCGCGTCCAGCAGTGGACTTTTTCTTCAGCAAGGTTGGACTAGTTGAAGACTGAGGTGGAGCATAGGAGCTTGTAGATGCTCCTGAAGCAATTGAAATTCCAGTTGTCCTTTGGCAAATGGCAAGATGCACAGGTGCTGAGGACTTTGCAGGAGCAGCTGAGGATTTTGCAATTGAGCGAGTTGGAGCTGCTTTTGAAGATGTTGCTTGAGGAACAGGCCGTGAGGGCCTTGAAGAGCTTGTCCGTGAGGGCATTGTAGCTGAGGAACTTGGCTTGATAGCTGGTTTCTTTGGCATAGCCTTCTTAGGCTTGCTAGCAGAGGCCTCAGCAGAATCTTCATTGAATTTCTTCACTACTTCTTTTGCCATTTTGGCCAGCTTGGCCTGTCGCTTGGCCCACTCCTTAGGAAAATCCTCACCACTTTGGATGCTAGCGGGATCTTCTTCTTGGCATGGAGCCAATGGCGGTCTTGGGCATGGAGGGTGTACGACAAATTTCTTCATGTACTTTGGAGTCACATATCTGTACTCCCTCCATTCTCTGGTCCATCTCCTCTCTATCCTCTGAATGCGCATTTTGCGCTCATTCTTCGTCTCCTTGCCATGAGTTCCTTCATCAGGAGTACAATACCCTACATAGATATCTTCAGGGATTTCAAAAGAACTACTCACTTATGGTCTCTTTCCTCCCTTCTGAGGTCTTTTACCGCCAGCCATTCTCTTCACTTGAGGATTTTGAACAATTGAATTTTCTGATGAGGTATGCAATTTGTCTTCAAGGAACGTTGCAAATTAGTTAAGTTGATGAGAAGCTATAGATTCAACAGCGGGCATGTGTACATGTGAACAGACTAAAGGTGCGAAGAATTTGGAGAGGTCATATGCGTTCTCAGAAGTTTTTCAAAAGAAACAAGGTTGAGGAATTTGACCAGGACTGTCTTGAGGAATTTCACTAGGCGTTCTTGACTTAGGTTCTAGAGTTGTATAGATTGAAAATCCACACAATTGAGGAATCTTGAGGAAAAACGCTGCTTAGAGAAACAAAACAAGAACGGATGCAAGTTGGTGTTTAAGGACATGAAAGTTGAAGAATAAACACCTTTTGAAGATTTTGTGGAAATTATCAGAATCAACAAGGGAAGTGAAAATAGATTTTATTTACCCTTGACGAAGAACATGACAGACTGAGAATACAAGTTGAGAAGCTCGTCCGCTCAGATTTTCCACGCCCTAACTTGGCGGTGGAAGACAGCTACGGCAGAGGCGGAGTGAAGATTTCCGCGGCCGACACGAGTACGACAGCGACGAGGTCGAGATAGTGAAGCTCTTCCTCACCAACGATGATGGAAAGTAGAGGCAGCGCTAGGTCAGAGAGCTCGAGTGAGGGGAGTGAGATCGAGCGGAGTAAATGAGGTCTGAGGAGGGCGAGGGGTATTTATAGCTGAGGTGAAAAACCGCTCGTCCGAGGAAAATGGATGAACGTGCCCCTGACCCTTCCCATCCTAGCGACATGTGTCACCCACGTACTGTGAAGTAGATATTGTGTTAGATCGTGGGTGAATAGATTAATCCTATCATGGGATGCGGAACGGTTTGAGTGGCAAAAGCAAAAAAACAGATATGAAAATTTTAATGTTTTGTTTGCAAATTCTTGAGCTGACAAGGACATAGTGAAGATTTTGAACAGGTTTCAAATAGAATGCACATGAAGAATTTGTGAACAGACTGGATTGAGTTTGGCATAGAGGGGGAACGGGTCTAATCACATTCACTTAGAAGAAAAATCAACTTGAAGAATTAGCAATAAGATGTTGTAGAGGACATGAAAACTCATATTATATATATATAGTCAATGAACAACACAGTCGGAAAGAGTGAAGACTTTGCAAAGTTGAAGAATTTAAAAAATGAGGAATTTGCAAAACGAAGAAAAACTCAAATTGAAGAATTTCAACTTTGGTTGGTGGCGTGACCCACCGTATAAGAATGATGATTTCAGACGCCGCGTACAATTGTCGTAGGGCTCTGAGAATCAAATTATTTTTTAATTTCTTCACACTTAGAGGGTTAGTCCTCATTGATTGAAGAAAAATGTTACTTCGTGTGTTGTACATCTAAGTCATCTATCTTGCATAAGTGTTAGGATGTGTGTCGTTTTCAAAGAACATTTGAAGATTCTAAGATATTTAGCTCACACCGCAACTTGCTAAATCTCTTCTCATCCAAGGGCTTTGTGACGATATCGGCTAGCTGTTCTTCAGCCTTCACATGCTCGATAGAGATGTCACCCTTCAAGACATGATCTCAAAGAAAATGATGACGAATCTGGATGTGCTTTGTCTTCGAGTGTTGTTGGGGATATAACTACTGAGTATAAACCGCCCAGGAGAGGTCGGGTTACAATCATAAGGAGTCATCCGTATTGAATCCCATGAAGACAAGGAATATGGCGCTTTACTACAGAGACTTGAAGGACCAGAGCCCAAAGGCGGATTAGGGCCCATAGACATAAACCGCCATGAAAATATGTAACTTATATTGTAAGATAGGAAAAGGTAGAAACCAAGCCGGACACGTGTATGAGCCAGCCTCGGGATTCTGTAAACCGTCGGGTGTCAAGCTGTGTATATAAAGGGATGACCCGGCGGAGGTTCGGGGACAAGAAGCAACAACTCGAGAGATAGGTAAAGCGGATCCGCTCCCTGCTCATCGAGACCCTATCAATTCCACCACAACTGGATCGTAGGCTTTTTCCTTCACCGCAAGGGGCCAAACCAGTATAAACTCCCCGTGTCCTTTGTCCGGTTTAACCCCTTTAAGCTAATCTCATTGCGATGGCTCTCGTCGCCAGCCACGCACCTCTGGAAGGATTGTTTTATTATGAGGGAGTTCAAAAACTTGGATCTTTTCCGATATGACCATGGATCATCCGGCGGTTCAGGACCGGAGTCTCATGGGCCGGGTTATGGTGGAGGTAATTCCGGTTCAAGATTTCAAGGTAATCAGGGTGGACATGGCAATCAAGGCAATCAGGGCAATCAAGGGGGTTATAATCAACAGGGAAATCAGCAGCAGCAACAGTCAGGTTATCAGAGTCACCCGAAGCAGTTGAATAGTGGGCAATATCATGTCTTCACCACTAGCCTGTGCAAGCGAGATCAGAAGCTTCATAAGAGGGCAGTGAACTCTGTTGAACCGGCGGTACCCCATTTTTTCCGCTAGTCTGAACAGCCTATTGTGTGGAGTCGAGAGGATCATCCGCCCCGGGTTGATAATCCGGGTCACTTAGCTTTGGTGGTGGCACCTTAGATTGGAGGTTATAAGTTCACCAAGGTGCTCATGGATGGAGGGAGCAGTATCACTATCTTGTATTATGAAACCTTCCGTCACATGGGGTTGACAGATAAGAATCTTAAACCGTCAAACACCGTTTTTCACGGTGTGGTGCCCGGTAAATCGGCTTACCCACTTGGTAAGATAGCTCTGGAGGTTGCTTTTAGAGATGATCATGATTCATGGTCGGAGACATTGACTTTTGAAGTGGTGAAAATCAGGAGTCCGTACCATGCCCTGTTTGGACGGCCGGCTTATGCTAAGTTCATGGCAAGGCCGTGTTATGTTTATCTACAACTCAAGATGCCGGGTCATAAGGGGACCATCACAGTACATGGTAGCCGAAAGATCGCTTTGGAATGTGAGGAAGGTGATGCGGCTTATGCTAAGTCAGTTTGTGCAACAGAGGAATTGAAGTTCTATAAGGACAATGTTGATTCGGCAGATATGACTTCTTTGAAAAAACCAACTATAGAGCATGATCCGGCTTTGAAGTTTAAATCGGCTGGTGAGACTAAGCTGGTTGATTTTGTTCCTGGAAATTCATCCAAGTAGTTTAGCATCAGCCCTAACCTAGATCCGAAATACGAAGGCGCACTCATCGAGTTCATCCATGAGAACCGGGACATCTTTGCATGGAAACCTTCTGACATGCCAGGTGTACCGAGGGAACTCGCTGAGCACACTCTTAATATCGATCCCAAGTTTAAACAGGTCAAGCAGTTTCTCCGCCGCTTCAATGAAGAGAGAGGCAAGGCCATTGGTGAGGAGGTAGCCTGGCTCTTGGCAGTAGGGCTTATTGTGGAGGTTTTTCATCCTGAGTGGTTGGCTAACCCGGTGCTGGTACTCAAGAAGAACGGCACTTGGCATATGTGTGTAGATTACACAGATTTCAACAAGGCTTGTCCAGTTGATCCCTTTACTCTCCCTCGTATTGATCAAATCATAGATGCTACGACGGGTTGTGAGCGTTTGAATTTTCTGGATGCTTATTCAGGTTATCATCAGATTAAAATGGCGGTTAAGGACCAGGAGAAGACAACTTTTATAACTCCCTTTGGAGCCTTCTGCTATGTGTCTATGACTTTTGGGCTCAAGAGCGCCCATGCAACTTATCAGCGATGTGTGAAGAATTTCCTTCAAAATCAGATTGGGCGCAATGTTCATGCTTATGTGGATGATATCGTGGTAAAGTCCAAGAAAGCAGAAACACTAATAGCTGATTTAAAGGAAACTTTTGATAATCTCAGGGTTTATAAGATGATGCTTAATCCGGCCAAGTGTGTTTTTGGTGTACCGGAAGGCAAGCTCTTGGGTTTTCTGGTGTCTAACAGGGGCATTGAAGCTAATTCGGAAAAGATTAAGGCTATCACGTCCTTGGCTAAACCGGCATATATCAACGATGTTCAACATCTAGTGGGTCGCATCGCAGCACTAAGCCGGTTTATCAGCCGGTTGGGAGAGAAGGCGATCCCTCTATATCGGATGATGAAAAAGACAGACAACTTTGTCTGGAGTGATGCTGCTAATGCGGCGTTTGAGGATCTGAAGAAGCAGTTAGCTGAGCCGCCCATTCTTGATGCCCTCATTGATAAGGAACCAATGATGTTATATGTGGCTGCTAACGCCCGGGTTGTCAGCGTGGCTATTGTGGTGGAGCGCAAGGAGGCGGGTAAGGAGTATCCAGTTCAGCGGCCGGTTTATTACATCAGCGAGGTGCTTATTGAGTCAAAGCAGAGATATCCGCATTGGCAGAAGCTGGTGTATGGAGCTTTTATGGGAGCCGGAAGCTTAAGCAATACTTTCAGGGCCATCCCATTACTGTGGTCAGTTCCGCTCCATTGGGAGATATCATTCAGAACAGGGAGGTGACTGGACGGGTTGCTAAGTGGGCTATCGAGCTTGGACCTCATGGGTTAAAATATATGCCCCGCACTGCTATCAAGTCCCAAGCGCTCGTGGATTTCATCAACGACTGGACAGAGTTACAGGCACCGAGGATAAACCGGATAACACATACTGGACTATTCACTTCGACGGGTCCAGACAGTTGGAGGGCTCGGGGGCTGGAGTGGTTCTTACTTCCCCTCGAGGTGACAAATTTTGTTATGTTCTCCGCTTGATGTTTCCCTATACTAACAATGCAGCTGAGTATTAGGCCTTGCTCCACGGTCTTCGGATGGCTAAGGAGATGAACTTAATCCGGGTACGTTGCTTTGGCGACTCCGATTTAGTGGCTCAGCAAGTGTCTGGTACGTGGGATTCTAAGGATCCACTCATGGCGGCTTATCGGCGGGAGGTGGATATCATTGTTGGTCACTTCAAGGGTTACCAGGTCGAGCACATTGATCGGCGCAAGAATGAAGCGGCGGATGTGTTAAGCCGGCTTGGGTCTCAGTGTAAACCGGTGCCGCCCAATGTCTTTCTTGACGTCTTGCATAACCCGTCGGTCAAGATACCAACGGAAGAGGATCTAGCTGTTCCCGACCCGGAGGCTCAATTGGTGGCGGTTCTTCATGCTATCCCGGACTAGACGATGCCCTACTTGGCCTATATGACCCTGGGCGAGTTACCCGAGGATGAAGTTTTGGCCGGACAGATAATCCAGCGATCCAAGTCCATGACTATTGTCAATGGCGAGTTACATCATTGCAGTGTCTCGGGGGCATTTCAGCGTTGCGTTTCTCCTGAAGAAGGCTGTGAGATCTTGCATGAAATCCACGAAGGGGATTGCGGTCATCATGCCGGTTCAAAATCCCTTGTGGCTAAGGCTTTCCGACACGGTTTTTACTGGTTAACAGCTCACGTTGATGATAAGGATCTGGTCAGGAAGTGTGATGGTTGTCAGAAATTCTCATGCCGAGCCCACATTCCGGCCCAGGAATTGAGGACGATTCCAATCACCTAGCCGTTTGCAACTTGGGGGCTGGATATGGTTTGACCTTTTAAGAGGTCCAAGGATAAGAAGACCCACCTTCTGGTGGCGGTTGATAAATTCACCAAGTGGGTGGAGGCAGAGCCAGTTAGCAAGTGTGATGCAGCCACGGCAGTTCAATTCATGAAAAAGGTGATTTTCTGCGTTGGTTTTCCACACAACATTATAACAGATAATGGCACGAATCTCTCCAAGGGTGCTATGGAAGAGTTCTGTCAACGTGAGCACATCCGGCTTGATGTGTCATCAGTGGCTCACACCCAGTCTAACGGTCAAGCGGAGAGAGCTAATCAAGAAATCCTGAAGGGCATCAAGCCCCGGCTTATGGTCCCTTTGCAGAGGACACCGGGTTGTTGGGTGGAAGAGTTGCCTTCCGTATTATGGAGCATTAATACCACCCCCCATAGATCTACGGGTTATACACCCTTCTTCATGGTTTATGGAGCAGAAGCAGTTCTCCCAAGTGATATTTGCCATGACTCGCCCCGAGTGGCAGCTTATGTTGAAGCAGACAATGAAAGAGGACGCCAAGGTGCATTGGACCTATTAGATGAAAAACGGGATATTGCGGCAGCTCGTTTGATGATTTATCAGCAAGACTTTCGGCGTTATCACAGCCGCCGGGTTAAAACCAGAGCCTTTAAAGAAGGCGACTTAGTGCTCCGACTTATCCAAGATCAGACCGACATGCACAAGTTATACCCACCTTGGGAAGGGCCCTTTGTGGTCAGCAAGAATCTTAACAACGGTTCATACTACTGTATCGATGTTCGAGAGCACAAAGACTCACGCAAATCGGAGGAGGAGACCCACCGGCCGTGGAATATTTCTCATCTTCGGCCTTACTACACCTGAGCCATAGGCTCCTATTATGTACATATTATTGACAATGTATATATTATGATCAATATAATAAATCGGCATCCTTGCTAAAGCGGGGCTTCTGCCGTTCGTCTTCAAAAAAAATTCTTAGTTACATGGGGGCTTCTGCTGATAAAGTGGAGCTTTGTTTGTAAATTCGGCTTATAAAGCTACAAAAAAAATAGAGCTTGGGGGCTTCATACCCAATAAACATAAGGAGCCAAAGAGAGTTTATTGCAAAGCATAACTCAAACATAGGCACCCACTGAGCATAGCTCAAAATATTGCTTGGGGATCTTTGCTTCTACAAGAACAAAGAATCTACACCTTGCAATAGGCTATAAAAGCCAGGCTTGGAAGCCAGATGTATTCACCTAAAACCCCGGGTTAACCTGCCTTCATCAAGTAAGTCACTCCGCTCAGGTAATCCTGGTATGACCCGCCGAACGTTTGACAAGTCAATCTTATATAGACCCTGAACTTGCCAAAGTTAAAACGATGATTGGTTAATGTGAGGTCCCTCTTAAAAGGCATTGTAAAATGGTTTAACTCAGTGGTCTGGCAGCCGATGAAAAGCCTCGTCTTCTTACATATTTTTTTGCAAATCTTTCTTTTTCGATGTTTATTTCGATAAGGTTTATATTCAATTTGGTGCTTGCTAACCCGGACTGTTTTTTGAGTTGCCAAGTGCAAACTTGTAAGATGACCGGTGTTAATTGACCCGACTTGGCTTTCAACTATAAGTTGTCAGTACATTATCAATTATAATTCGGTAATTGTTAAACCGGTCTGGCTTTGACTATAAGTCGCCAGCATGATCATCCGGTGTTTATTATAACCCGGCATGGCTTCATCATGAAAGGGGAAAAGAGAAAATGACCCATGGTCCTATTTATAAGATGAAGGGATAAGCGACAGGCGCGGGAATCGAGGAGCCCAAAAAATGGATATGTGACAGAGCTGTCACCTCGATTTTTGGAGGCTTATTAATAAAAGGGAAGTATATACGGTTTTTATAAACAGATGACGTCATGGCGGTTTATTACAATCTCGGAAGATGATGTCACGGCGGTTTAAAAACTTCACATGAAGATGATGTCATGGCGGTTTACAAGATTCACATGAAGATGTTCAAGAAGAAATTTTCTGAAGTATTGAAGATTGACATGAACAGGTTCAAATCAATCTGGGGCCTAATGTTGGGGATATAACTACTGAGTATAAACCGCCCAGGAGGGGCCGGGTTACACTCATAAGGAGTCATCCGTATTGAAGCCCATGAAGACAAGGAGTATGGCGCTTTACTACAGAGACTTGAAGGCCCAGAGCCCAAAGGCGGATTAGGGCCCGTAGACATAAACCGCCATGAAAATATGTAACTTGTATTGTAAGATGGGAAAAGGTAGAAACCGAGCCGGACACGTGTATGAGCTGGCCTTGGGATTCTGTAAACCGCCGGGTGTCAACTTGTGTATATAAAGGGACGACCCGGCGGCGGTTCAGGGACAAGACAACAACTCGAGAGATAGGTAAAGCAGATTCGCTCCGTGCTCATCGAGACCCTATCAATTCCACCACAACTGGATCATAGGCTTTTACCTTCACCGCAAGGGGCCGAACCAGTATAAACTCCCTGTGTCCTTTGTCCGGTTTAACCCCTTTAAGCTAATCTCGTCGCGATGGCTCCACGACTAAGTCCTCACACTAGGACATCTGACGTGATAATTCCACGACAAGTGCTGAATTGGGTTATGAGAAATTTTGATGGCACTCTCATTGTCACAGAAGAGAGGCACATTCTTCACATTGATGTCATAGTCCTTGAGGGTTTGCTTCATCCATAGCAATTGACCATAGCACGAACCAATAGCAATGTACTAGGCTTCAGCAGTAGAGATTGATATGTATTTCTGCTTCTTCGAGGACCAACATACTAAGGATCGTCCGAGGAAATGGCATGTGCCTGATGTTGACTTGCGATCCACTCGATCACCAGCATAGCAAGAGTCAGAATATCCAATGAGATCAAAATTCGAGCCCTTGGGATACCATAACCAAGTGTTGGAGTGTGAGCTATATATCGAAGAATATGCTTCACAGCCTTACGGTGTGATTCCTTCGGTGTAGCTTGAAAACGGGCACACATGCAAACACTAAGCATAGTATATAGCCTAGATGCACATAGATACAATAAAGAGCCAATCATGGAGTGGTATACCTTTTGATCGAAGTCTATACCATTTTCATCAGTGCATAGATGGCCATTTGTGGGCATAGGGATTTTGACACCTTTGCAATCTTGCATGCCAAATTTCCACAGAACATGCTTGAGGTATTTGTCTTGAGATCTGAAGATGTCGTTGCATTGTTGACGAATTTTAAGACCTAAGAAGAATTTCAATTCTCCCATCATATACATTTGACATTCCTCACTCATTATATAGGCAAATTCATCACTATAACGTTGGTTATTATAGCCAAACACAATATCATCAACATATATTTGGCACACGAATAATTCATCATCATAGGTTTTGGTGAAAAGAGTTGGGTCAAGTGAATCGGGTTTGAAGCATTTCTTCATGAGGAATTCCTTCAAGGTATCATACCATGCCCGAGGGGCCTGCTTGAGGCCATAGAGGGCCTTATTAAGTCTGAAGACTTTGTCAGGATGCTTAGGATCTTCAAAACCTTGGGGTTGAGCAACATATACTCTTCCTCAAGCTTACCATTGAGGAATGCACTTTTCACGTCCATTTGATATAATATGATATTATGATGGTTAGCATAAGCAAGCAATATGCGAATAGCCTCAAGTCTAGCAACGGGTGCAAAAGTTTCATTGAAATCAATTCCTTCAACCTGTGTGTGTCCTTGAGCTACAAGATGAACCTTGTTCCTCACCACAAGGCCATTTTCATCTTGCTTGTTGCGGTAGATCCACTTGGTACCGATGATATTGTGCTTGCGTGGGTCTGGTCGTTTGATAAGTTCCCAGACATTGTTGAGCTCGAATTGATGTAGTTCCTCTTATATCGCTTGAATCCACTCAAGCTCCAGAAATGCCTCACCAACTTTGGTGGGCTCTGTGATAGAGACAAAAGCAAAGTGCCCACAAAAGTTAGACAAATGAGAAGCCCTTGAGCGTGTGAGAGGACCTAATGCATTGATGTCATTGATGATTTTCTCGATCCACACTTCATTTGTGACGCGAGGATGAGAGGGTTGACGACGTTGAGTGGGCTCAGCATTTTCTTCAGAGCCATTTTCCTCAGGTGCACCATCATGATTTTCTTCATGTTCCGGAATGACTTCTTCAGCAGATTCTTCGGTAGGAATGACATCCTTAGTATCCTTTAACTTGATGGATTCCTCAGGTGACATTTCATCTAGCACAGGAGGTAGGTGCTCTCTTTGCGAACCATTAGTTTCATCGAACCGCACATCTACAGTTTCAACAACCTTGTGGTGACATGTGTTGAAGACTCTATAGGTGTGCGAATCCTTTCCGTAACCAAGCATAAAACCTTCATGTGCTTTCGGTGCAAATTTAGAATTGTGATAAGGATCTCTAATCCAACATTTAGCACCGAATACTTTGAAATACCATACATTGGGTTTCTTGTTAGTGAGGAGTTCATATGAGGTTTTCTTGAAGAATTTGTGAAGATATACCCTATTGATGATATGGCACGCGGTATCAATCGCCTCAGGCCAGAAGTGAGGAGGCGTCTTGTATTCATCAAGCATAGTGTGAGCCATCTCAACAAGAGTCTTGTTCTTGCGCTCCACAACACCATTCTGCTGAGGAGTATAAGGGGCAGATAACTTGTGAGTAATACCAAGTTCATCAAGATAGTCATCAAGACCAGTATTCTTGAACTCGGTCCCATTGTCACTCCTAATGTGCTTGATCTTCACACCGAAGTTTGTCGAAGTCCTCGAGGAAAATCGTTTGAATACTTCCTGCACTTCAGTTTCGTAAGTGATGATATGCATCCATGTGTAACGATAATAGTCATCAACAATAACAAAGCCATATAAAGATGCTGCATTAGTGAATGTGGCATAGTGAGTAGGGCCAAAGAGATCCATGTGAAGCAGTTCAAATGGACGAGTGGTAGTCATGATAGTCTTCGAGGGATGCTTGCACTTGGTCATCTTTCCAGCCTCGCAAGCTCCACCAGATGGTCGTTGAAGAATTTGACACCCTCGATGCCAATGATGTGCTTCTTCTTCGCGAGAGTGTGTAAGTTCCTCATGCCAGCATGACATAGTCGTCGATGCCATAACTAGCCTTCTGAAGCTTTTGCAAGTAGACATGTGGCAGGCTGTGGTCCTGTAGAGAAATCAACAATATACAAGTCTCCTTTCCTAAAGCCTTCGAAGACTTTGGAGTGGTCAGATTTCATGATCACAACACAACGATATTTTCCAAAAACAACAACATATCAAGATCACAAAGCATTGAGACAGACATCAGGTTGAATCCTAAGGAGTCGGTAAGCATGACTTTGTCCATGTGTCGATCCTTTGAGATCGCAACCCTACCTAGACCCAATACCTTGCTTTTGCCTTTGTCAGCGTAGGTGATATGCTTCAGATAGGATGAAGATAAAGCAGTGTCCATCAATAAGTTCTTGTCACCAATCATGTGATTTGTACATCCATTGTCGAGGACCCACTTAGTAGCTTTGGGTTGATCATCCTGCAGGTGAATTAGTGCAGCTTACAAACACATATACTTCATCAGTGAAGAATATGGCATCAAATTCATCAGATTGAATTTCATCATGCAATACAATAGATATAGCAGTACGATGACTTGCGAAATGAATATTCATTTCTTCATGATTAGCTTGCGTGCTTTCAAGCATATTCGGGTCTCCAGCAAATTCTTCGGACGTTGAAGTTCATCTGGAGGCCTAACCCTGCATAAGAGATTAGTTCTTTTTCTTCACCACCCACATTTGGAGGGGTGGCAAAGAGTTCATCATTCTGCGATCTCCATATGAGAAAGGTGGCATAGACGTCATACCACTTCGTTTCACAGAAGAGGGGTTAGAGTAAGCATATGAATAAGTAGAGAAATTCTTCAAGGACTTATGACCATAATGATTTGAAGAATAATGCACATATTCATAACCCTTAGATCTTCCCTGCGAAACATAAGTGTTAGCACAATGATGTTCATATGAGGATTTGGATCCATGTGAGGAATTTGATCCATGTGAGGAATTTGGTCCATATGGGGACTTGGATCCATATGAAGACTTTGGTCCATATGAAGACTTTGGTCCATACGAAGAATTTAATCTGGGATTCCTATTCTTCACAGGTGGTGTCATGAGGAAATTCACCTGAAGACTTTCAAGGCACCTTTTGGGAACCCGGATTTTCTTCATAGGGGGGCCATTTTTGCAGTTAGTTCCAACATATCTAGCAAATACTTCACCATTCTGATTTTTGAACAGTTTATAGTTGGAGTCAAATGACTCATCAAAAGAATATGATGATTCACATGTAAAGCCAGATAAAGTGGATGGATCTACGGGAGGTCCTTTCATAGCAACCCATGAGGTTTTGGGATACTGCTCAGGTTTCCAGTAGGTCCCATCAGCATTGAGTTTACTCATAAAGGAAATACCCTCTTTCCTAGGGTTCCTGTTGGGGATCTGCTTTTTAAGCACATCACAAAGAGCCTGATGCCCTTTGAGGCTTTTGAACATGCATGTCATATATAATTCTTTCAACCCTGCATTGTCAGTGATACTTGTGGTATCCTCAGATGAGGAATTTGTAACCACAAAGACAGCTGAAGAATTTGCAGCAATAGAAGCATTTGAACTTTCAGGTGAAGAATTAGCAGATTCATGTTCAATGCATTTCAAACATGGTGGAATGAATTCAACCTGAGCGAAGCTAATCTGTTGAGCAAGCAATGAATCACGGTCCTTCTGAAGATCTTCATAACTCACCCTTAGCTTCTCAAGATCTTTCTTACTTTGAAGAAATTCATAAGAAAGCTTCTCATGATCGGCTAAGAGGGTGTTATGATGACTTTGAAGGTTATCAAACTTAGACTGAAGTCTCTAAAGATTTTCAGTCAGAGTTTGAGTTCGATCCGTTTCTTCACCCAACAAGTCATCGCTTTTGTCTAGCATATTTTGAACCTTCTCAAAAGCCTTCTATTGTTTGGCGGCAATCTTAGCAAGTTTGGAGTGGCCAGGCTTGAGGTTTTCATCAGATTCATCCTCACTTGATTCAGATGAGGAACATTCGGTTACCTTGGCACCTTTTGCCATGAGGCATGGTGCAGAGGATGATGGTTCAGGTTCGAAAGTCATTGCTTTGCATGATTCCTTCAAATCCTCAAACCAGAGATCATGACGAGTTCGATGACCTTCATAGATGTCAGAGATTCGGTCCCAAATAAGCTTTGCATTGCAGAGATGCATAATGTTCCTGAACTAATTCCTGGATAAGCAGGAGCAAATGATGTCCTTCACCATGAGGTCAAGTCGAGTGCGCTTGTGAATATCATCAGCCTCTGCCATCTTGCAAAGATCGGTAACGCCAATCTCAGTGATGGTCCATAGCTCGGTGTTCATCGCCATGAGGCGCTTCCTCATCATGGCCTTCCACTTGGGATAATCATGACCGTCAAAGATGGGGCATGTCAGTTTCTTCATTCCTGCGGTCGACATAACTAAAACTCTAGGTGGTTGAACCAAAATCACACAGAACAAGGGAGTACCTTTCTTTGATACCAATTGAAAGTGCGTTATATCAACTAGAGGGGGGGGTGAATAGGCGATTTTTACAAATTCGTCACTGAGGAAATTCAAGGTGAGGGATTACCTAAGCAAAAAACTACTTAGCATCGGAATAGGTACTCAGATGCATGCATAACAGAATAGTAGCACAGTCATCATGATGAAGTGAAACATACATAGAGTACGAGTAGCATGTAAATAGGATAAGCAGGCTGAAGACAAAGTGACTGAAGAAATAGGATTGAGGAAATAGAGAAAGTCTTCAGTCAAAGTCTTCAAACAGTAACGATCAAGTTCATCGACACATGAATGAGTAAATGAAAGGGTTGTGGAAATAAAACCAGTCGCTTGGTGAAGATGATGATTTGGTAGACCAGTTCCAACTGCTGTGACAGTTCTACGTCTGGTTGGAGCGGCTAAGTATTCAAACTTGAGGACACACAGTCCTCACTGTGTTCTCCTTGAGCTAAGATCACACAGACCTCGCCCAATCACTCGTGGTAAGTCTTCATGTGACTTCCAAACCTTCACAAACTCAATCACTCGGCGATCCACAATTTCCTCTTGGATGCTCTAGACCATGACGCCTAACCTTCTGGAGGATACACAGTCCTCACAGGTAACAAGCGTCGGTTCCACACAAGAACAATCTCTTCAGTGATGCTCAATCACTTTGGGTTTGTAAGTGTTTGGGATTGGGTTTTCCTCACTTGATGATTTTCGCTCAAAGTCCTGGGAGGATGGGATGCTCTCAATGACAAGTGTCAGATTCTCTCGAAGCAACCAACCAACAAGTGGTTGTAGGGGGCGGCTATTTATAGCCTAGGGAGCAACCCGACATGATAAGACATAAATGTCCTTCAATGATATGACCGTTAGGTGGGTAGATATTTTGGGACAGCTGGCGTGTAGCACAGCAACGGTCGGATATTTGAGTATCAAATTCCTCGGGGCTATCATGTTACTCACTTGTAGGCTATCCACACTGGCAAATTCCTAACTCCTCAGTCAGAACAAATTCCTTAGAGAATAGAAGATCTTCGTCTCTGTCACTGAAGAAATTGACTGAATTGTATGAGATTTCCAATGGCTTCACTCGAAAGGATTGGGTAGGTGTAGGATTTTGAGATGAGCATCACTTGGAAACTTTTCCTTAGTTTTACCTCGACCCCCTTTAACAGTACGGTGTTTCCTATGACTCAAGAAAGAGAAAATGAAACTACAAAAACAAAAGTCTTCATGCTTCATAATCCTCGCATGAATATCAGGTCTTCAAGGTAACACCAATTTCTTCACTTTCAAAGTCTTCAACAAAACCAAAGTCTTCAGCTGAAGACATTCATTCTTAGGGGTCGACTTTCATCGTAAATATCAAACTCCTCATAGACTTATAGACCTATGTACACTCACAAACGCATTAGTCCCTTAACCTATAAGTCTTTAATACAACAAAATCACTAAGGGGCACTAGATGCACTTATAGGGATGTCGATACGTCTCCAACGTAACTATAATTTATGAAATATTCATGCCATGTTTACAATAATTTTATATGGTTTTGGTGCACTTCTATATTATTTTTATTGACTAACATATTAATCTAGTGCCCAGTGCCAGTTTTTGTTTTTTTGCCTAGTTATATATATTTTTGCAGAAAAACCATATAAAACAAAGTCCAAAAGCGATAAAAATTTGCGGCAATTTTTTATGGACAAGAAGAAACCCATGAAGCTTCGAGGAAGGACCAGGTGATGCCAAGGGGGCCACTAACTCACCTGGCATGCCCCCTAGGGGTGCATCACCTAAGCTTGTGGGTCCCTCGGGACTCCCCCTGGCGTGAATCCAATGCTGAAAAATCCTATAAATCCCAAACCCCCGAAAGTTAACCTAGATGAGTTTTACGCCGCCGCAAGTCTCTGTTCTGAAGCAATCTCATCCAGGTCTCCATTCTGGCACCCTGCCAGAGGGGGGAAGCCATCACCGGAAGCCATCTTCATCATCCCCGCTGCCTCCATGACGAGGAGGGAGTAGTTCAGCACCAGGCATGAGGGTATGTACCAGTAGCTATGTGTTTATTCTATATCTCTCGTGATCTTGATAGGGCATGATCTTGATGTACCATGACCTTTGTTAATATAGTGGAATCATATGGCTTTCTTCCCTCTCTATCCTTGTTGTGATGAATTGGGTCTTGCACTTTGAGGTTTCATTATTATCGGATTGAATATTTTGGATTTGAGATCACTTGATGTATGTCTTGCATGTGGATACCCGTGGTGACAATGGGGTATTCTATTTGAGTCACTTGATATATGTTTTGGTAATCAACTTGCAGATTCCCATGTTGACAGGGATAATCTAGTATAGAAGTTGATACACGTTTTCATCCTACTTTCTCCAATAGGAACTTTGGAGTAATTCTTTGTCACACTTTGAAGGATTGTTATATGATTCAGTTATGTTAGCCCAGTTGAGAGATTGCACTAGTGAAAGTATGAACCCTAGGCCTTGTTTCCAAGCATTGCAATACCATCTATGCTCGCTTTTATCACTTGCTACCTTGTTATTTCTATTATTTCATATTACAAAAAGCTATATCTACTATCCATACTACACTTGTATCAACATCTCTTCGCCGAGCTAGTGCTCCTATACAATTTGCCATTGTATTGGGTGTGTTGGGGACACAAGAGATCTTTGTATTTTGATTGCAAGGTTGTTTGAGAGAGACCATCTTCATGCTACACCTCCCACTGATTGATAAACCTTAGGTCACCCACTTGAGGGACTTTGCTGCTATCCTACAAAACTTTGTGCTTGGAGCATAGTAGACATCATTGGGCACTGTCTAATATGATTTGTACGGAAGGAAATAAAATGTCTAGAATGCATTTCCCATGCTATTATATATTTACTGGCATGCAAAGCACGTACAATTTAATAGCAGTGAATAGGTTGTTGATTCACGGGGATGCCGATGAATCTCACCTCGGGTTTAGTAACATATTGTGAAGCAAAAAGAATAGAACACGATAACGAATATCATTTGTGTGGGTATGTTCTCAATATGGATGTCCACAGTTCCACTCTTGATCATTGATCGAAAGAAGTTTCGGTCATGTCTATACTTCAACAAACCTGCATGCTCACACGCTTAAGGCTCATTGATCTGCTAGTACTAGGTGGTTTGGAATTTGAGAGGAAGTCAATGAAATTTTTTGGAGGTGTTGAAAATGTTTAGGAGAAAACCGGAAAAACAGTGAAGTAGAAACAATTTCAGAAAGCATCTGGAAATGTTGGCAGAAACGGTTTTGGGTCATCCCGATTTTTTTTTTTTGAAAAGCACCAAGGGGCTCCTTCTTGGCCATGCCCAAGTGGGGTATCCCCACATGTGGTGGCCAAAGAATGGGAGGGCTCCCCTTTGTCCCCCTGATACGTCTTCAACGTATCAACTTTTCCTAAATCTTTTGCTCTTGTTTTCAACTCTAATTTGCATGTTTGAATGAAACTAACCCGTACTAACGTTGCTCTCAGCACAACTACCTTGGTGTTGTTTTTGTGCAGAAATAAAAGTTCTCGAAATTGACGTAATTTTACAGAAAAATATTTCAGAATATATAAAAAATACTAGCGAAAATATCTACTGGAGGGGGACAGCATAGAGCCACATGCTCGGGTGGTGCGCAGGTGCTGCACCCCTCTAGGGTTTGCCACCTGAGCTTGTGGGCCCCTCGATGCTCCATTGCCCTATCTTCAAGTCCACAATTACCGTCTTTCATGAAAAAAATCAGAGAAGAAGTATCATCGATTTTTATGATATGAAGCCGCTACTACCTCCTATCCTTCATCGGGAGGCCTGATCTGGAGTCAGTTTGGGACTCTAGAGAGGGCAATTCGTCGTCGTCGTCATCAACAACCCTTCTTCATCAACAACATGATGATGCTCACCACCGGAAGTGAGTAATTTCATCATAGCCATACTCGAGGTAGATGGAGATGGATGAGATTCGTCATGTAATCGAGTCAATTTGTTAGGGCTTGATCCGTAGTATCTACTATGTTCTGAGATTGATGTTGCTATGAATTTGCTATGCTTAATGCTTATCAGTAGGACCCGAGTGCCATTATTTCAGATCTAAACCCTTTATGTTTTCATGAGTATATTCGAGTTCTTGATCCTATCTGCAAGTTATATGCACCTGTTATTGTTCTGAACCGCAGACCCCATTGTGACAATAATTGGGATACTCTTCGGGGATGACTGTAATTTGAGAGTTCATGTATTCACTATGTGTTAATGCTTTGTTCTGATTCTCTACTAAAAGGAGCGCCTTAATTGCCCTTAGATTTTCATTAGGACCCCGCTGCCATGGGAGGGTAGGACAAAAGATGTCATGTAAGTTCTTATTATAAAGCATGTATGACTATACGGAATACATTCCTACATTTAGTTGATGAATTGGAGCTATTGTGTATCGTTCTAGGTTGTGACTGTTACATGATGAATTCCATCCAAATATCCATCGCTACTTCATGCCTGCGTTTTGCTCATATTGTCTTTGCTAAGTAACTATTGTTGTTGCTACAGTTCCAATACGACAAACTACTACTATCATTGTTACTATTTTTTGAAGCATTGACCACAGAACAATTGTTCTACGATATTTTCAGTAATTAAATATGTACAAAATCAAGTTGTACAAAGAAACCATCAACAAATACCAGTTCTATGGAACATCATCAATAAATTAAAAGTTCTATTCTACCTAGACACGAATCCTTTTAGCTTTGGTGTGCTTAGCTCTGATCTGCACAACCCAAAGTCCTTCCTGGAGGTAGTAACACCATCCATCGATGTGAGGGGCAGCAAATCTGAAGATTTTATCATTTCGGATAGACCAAATCCCCCAACACCCCATAATCACGATGTCCAGTGCTATATCTTGCGGCAGTTGTTGAATTGCCAGTTGTATGTCATCTAGAACTGATATACCTCTTTTCCTATGGGGAATAATACTGTCCCAGCATTCCAGTGCAAAAGGGTAGTTCCAAAACAGATGCAGCATTGTTTCTTCAGTGTTATCTACACAGAGTGCACAATTGTAGCTATCCAGGTGCATATATTTTCGGTGTAGCATATTCCTTGTGTTGATCATGTCATGAAGAAGGATATCACTGTTACTGTCACTATTGCTACTGTTACCGCTACTAACAAAACTATTATATTATTGTGTACTAATACTTTGCTGCAGAGAAATAACTTCTCACGTGTGGTTGAATTGACAACTCAACTGTTAAGGTTCATAAATATTCTTTGGCTCCCTTTGTGTTGAATTAATAAAGTTAAGTGAAATAGTACCATCATAAACTATTGCGATCCCCTATACTCGTGGGTCATCCCCCCTCCCACCAAAGGTGTGTGGGCCCATACCCCCATCCACCTCCCACGTCGCCGAAGTATTCATGTTTGTTTCTTCTTCAATATTTTGGAGGACGAGGAGGTTCTTGTGCCGACAAACATAGAACATCTGATTCTACCTTTATCCGCTAATAATAATTAATACTTTAGTCAATAAGATATTAAATATATTGCATTAATTTAATAAGAAACTAAGGATGATATAGTATAAACCACTGAAAAAAATAGCGCGCTATAGCGTCGCTAATAGCACACTATAGCGTATTGAGAACTCTCTCGTTAAATATATCGGTGTACAATGTCTCGCTAATAGCACGCTATAGCGCGATATAGCATGCTAATAGCATATTTTGAGGTCGCCGTTATTTTGCTGTAGCGCGCTATTTTTTTCATTGGTATAAACTAAACAATGACACCACAAACGGGGGATGCGTTTTGACTCTCGGGAGCATTTGCTCCCGAATGGAAGTAAACCAAAAAAAAGTAAATATTTTAAAAGAAATCTGACTTTTTTTTACTAGATGTTGGTGTTAGTGTCACAAGCATGCTTCACAAATTTCATGCGAAACAAAGCAGCAGTATTTTGTCGGTGAGAAAACAATTTTGGGTTGACATTTGGTGTTTAATTTGTTTCTGTTTTTTGCACAGGTCAAAATGCTTAACCTTTTTATCTACAAATTTGCACGTAACATTTAGATGTGACTAAGAACACATAAAGATTTTGTTGGAACTTTTTTGACATTTCAAAAATTATTTTCGTGCGTAGGAGCACGTGCACCCAGGAGCCGAATTAGATTTCTTCACGCGATTCGAACTAAGCATCACTATGCTAGATATTATTATTCTTAGAAACTCGTGATGCTATGCTACCTAGTCCTCGACACGACTGCTACTTTAGTGGACTGTGCCCGGACCTAACAACCGTACTTTTGCAAATCCCACACGAACCATGCTTTTCCCAGTAATCACGGATGCAAAGCAAAGCATATTTTCCCGCCAACAAGAAAAGAAAAGAAGCAAAGCATATTTACTTTCCATCCCATCTCATGATCTGCTAATTTCGACGTTCCATTTCACCGCAAAGCAGCTAGCGACACTACTCACTAGCACGCCCTGATGCCCGTATCTTGTGTTGGCAGGCCTGCCATGACCGCGACCGCGTAGGCGAATCCAAGACCCCCGTACGTAGCCTAGCCTGGCGTGTCGCCGGTGCATATGCGCGCGACGAGACGGGAAGGCAGAAAGGACGCAAAAGCGCGCGACAGAACGAGGTGTCACGGCGGAGCTGCGGCGGGGGATCGACGGCGACGTGCACCATCTGCGGGAAGGAGGACGGAACCTCCGGCCGGTCGTTCTTTATGTATTTTCTTTTTTTGTTCCAGCTCACGTTGAGACCGACTGATGGATGCCGTCCGTGTCGCGATTAAGTTGGGGCAGTATGTGATTGATGCTTGGCCTAGGGATTTTTAGGTTACTCGGGTATTTATTCCTAGCCCCGTCGCCATCTATAGCATCGAAGTGTTTGCAAGTATAGTAAAAATAAAAATGATGATGCATGTGCGTGCTTGCTCAGTGGCTCAGACGGTCAGACGAGCGCCGGTTAAGATGCAGCAACTCACTCCTGTGGGTGGTCGGTGGAAATTCTAGGGGTTCCCGGCGGGGAGGAGACCCTCCCGCATGGCATCGGCATGGTTGCGGCCTCGCCCGCTGTCCCGGGGTCAGCCGTGGAGGGTGAGGCTGCAGCGCACACTGGCTGACGACGACGTGTGATGGGCCGGCTGAGTTGGCAGAAATATCTGTCTGTACACCTCGCCGGAAAAAGGAGAAGAAAAGTGCACCCAAAAGCGCACGGGTGCGAGTGGGTAGCTAGCTCCTGTCTTCGTCTTGCTGCCACTTGCCGGCAGAAATCACATATTTGACCTGAGGACGAAATCAAATCACAAACTGACCTGGTCACGAAAAAATTTCACTCTGCTGACCCTTTGATGTGGCGCCCGACAGCTGGGCGCCGCACCCTACTGTGCAGCGCCCATCACTTAGGCGTCACATTTCCTGTCAGCGTGACAGCTCTGGTCCAGTTGCGGCCCCACAGACAGCACTGCAGCGCCTAAGCCTTAGGCGCCACACATGTAATGTGCAGCGCCTAGCTCTTGGACGCTGCACAGTCTGTGTTCCACTTGGGCTGGCCCCATCCTCTCTCCCCTCCCACCCCCACCCCACACACCCCCACCCAAACCCTTAGGCTTGCGGCCCTCCTCTCTTCCCCTCTCCCCCCTCTCAAATCCTTCTCAAATCTTGCAAATCCGGAGTATTTGACCGTGGATTTCGAAACCAACCCCTCCCTTAAGGTAATCTCCTTCGATCCCCTCGTTTTCATCCATAGGAATTGTCACATTTTCTCAAATCTTGCTAGTTTGGGGAAATCCTAGTTTTGACTTGGATTTGCAAATTTGTGTTGAATGATGTTATGTTTCTTTGCTAAGTAGGGTTGGTTAAGCTTCCATAGTATGCTAGGGTTAGGGTTATGTGTGTTTGATGTTGGTGTTAGGGTTATGCTATGGTTATGGTTGTTATGTGGGGGTTAGGGTTATTAATTCATATATATGTTAGGGCATATGTGTGCAAATATTTTTCTTAAGTATTTACTTGATATATGTGTGCTCAATGCTTGTGTTGTCATTTTGTATTGTGTGACTAACTATTATATTGCCATTTTCATAGGTATGGAAACAATGAAGGGGGTGGAGGACACGGAGGGGGAAGGTGAGATCCCTTGGTGGTGGGAGGAGGGAGAAGAATAAGAAGAAGAAGAGAGGAAGAAGAAGAAACTACATGGACCCTGATTTGGACAAGTATATGAGCTATGTGTGTATGACTATGTGAGGGGACTAATATTTCTGTGTATGACTATGTGAGATCCCTATGTGTGTATGACTATGTGATTTGGACAAGTATATGTGCTATGTGTGTATGACTATGTGATTTGGACTACTATTTCTGTGTTTTGAACTACTACATGTAATTTGGATATGATTATGTGGCATCTTTATGAATCACAAAACAAAAAAAACAGTAGGTATTTGAAAACAGCAGTTAGTGCAGCGCCCAAGGCCTAGGCGCTGCATTGTGGAAAACCAACTGGAATAATTATGTTGCTCTCTGGACCGGCATGTCCAGGTGTGCAGCGCCTATGGCCGAGGCGCCACACTACACAGTGCAGCGCCTTGCTCTTGGGCGATGCACACCTGGACATGCCAGTCCAGAGAGCAACGGGAGCGTTCCAGCAGGTTTTGCACCCCAAAATTTGCTAAGTCCGTGTGCAGCGCCTACGGGCAAGGCGCCACACTATATAGTGTAGCGCCTATTCCTTGGGCGCTGCACACTGACTTAGCAAATTTTGGGGGGGAAAACCTACTGGAACGCTCCTGTTGCTCTCTGGACTGGCATGTCCAGGTGTGCGGCGCCCAAGAGCAAGGCGCTGCAGTGCTGTCTGTGGGGCCGCAACTGGACCAGGGCTGCCACGCTGGCAGGAAGTGTGACGCCTAAGTGATGGGCGCTGCACAGTAGGGTGCGGCGTCCAGCTGTCGGGCGCCACACCAAAGGGTCAGCAGAGTGAAATTTTTTCGTGACCAGATCAGTTTGTGATTTGATTTTGTCCTTAGGTCAAATATGTGATTTCTGCCCCACTGGCTAGCATTCGACTGGACGCTGTGACCCGTGACCGGTAAAAGTAAAAATGGAAGGATTGGGCTGACGACCGGCGCACCTAGAGAGTTGGAACGTAGTGCACGGAGGAAGAAATAGGTTTCATGCGCACGCATCTGCACTTGTGCGTTGGGTCCTTTCAAAAGTGGAGTTTGAGATAAGCCGCTCTTTAAGCTAGACCAAAACATAAATCCCATACATTCGATTAAAATATCCACAATTATTTGTTTCATTATTATGCATGCGTCAGGGATCAACCCAAGCATCTATACCCGGGCGCCTCAAACACCCCTCAAATGTTCGGACAGGTCGCCCGGTCACTATCCGGTCTAAAAAACTGACCCACCCGAACGCCTTAAACCGACCTCAAACGCCCGGGCTATCCGATGCCCCTCATATCCAGCCCAATTGTAGTGTGGATATGGGGCTGCCCGGGTGCGTCTATCACGTCAGCCCGGCCCACTCCGCCCCACAAATATCTGCTCCGATGAATCCTAGACCACAGTCCGCTCAGTCCACTCCACTCTCTTTGCCCACTCTTCTTCCTAATCCGTTGTTTCCTCTCCGCTTCCGATCAATGGCGGATGACCACGACAGTTCCCGCTCTGGCGGCAACAAGAGCGACGTCGATGCAGTTGCTCTCTGCATCGCTTTGAGCCGCTCGCGTCTAGATCAGGGTGGCAGTAGCACCGCTAGCTCATGGAGCAACGCGTCGTCCCCCTTCGCCCGTCGTCGTAGTGAGGGCGACATCGTCGGGCCCTCCTGTCCGGCGCGCAGCACCGGTGGCAGCGCTGCCTGCTCTCCCAACTCCAGGTACGCCGTCCTCCGCCTTCACATCCAATATATCTCCGGGGGCGTCCACGGGCACCGTTGGGTGCTTGTGCTCTCGCTGGCATCGGGCAGGTCAAGGATGCTTGAGTCGGAGCCATGGGACCCACGGTGAGAGCGACAACACGCAAGGGAGGCCTTGGCTGCCGGTGACACGTCGGCGAGGCGAAGCGCTGCGCAATCCCATGCACGCCGGTCCATCCCAAGGATGCGCTCATCGCTTCCGTCATCCGGGGCTCCCTGAGGCCAACTCCACCCCGCGACCCCATCCTGTCCGCGCGCGTCCGTTTGGGGTAAAACGTACGAACCAGACGGCCCAGTGCGCAGGAGCAAACGGACTTTTGTCCGTTTTGTGTCCGCTTTTGACCCATCCCCAGCCCAAGTTTGCGCCGATTTTGGGGTGAAACGGACATCGCGCGGACGGGCGGGACGCGCGCTTGTCCGCCCCTAGCCCTCCTGTCGGTGGAACAAAGCAACCCCCCCCCCCTCGCGCCCCATTTGGCGCCATTTCCCCCCAAACCCTCCCACGTCCCGCCACCCCCTCCC
>NC_041393.1:150175670-150177835 GCF_002162155.2 Triticum dicoccoides
TCCATGGCCGACAGCCAGCCGAATTCTAGCGGCCTGGCCGTCAATCCGCCCAGAATGGTCAAGAAGAAGAAGGCCAAGGTGCCAAGGAAGCCGCGGTCGGAGTGCACGCCGGAGGAGATCGCCAAGTTGGACGCGGAATCGGCGAAGAGGAGGAACCGGAGGGCGGTCGTCAAGGACAATGCCGCCGCGGCCAAGTTCGCCATCAAGCGCGATGCGATGGAGGCCGCGCGGCGCAAGGCCGAGGTCGAGGAGAAGGAGGCCATCATCAACAAAGTGCACGCCCTCCTTATGCTTGGCATTTGGCGTCCGGTGGGTTTCTCTGCAGCGGCCGTCGGCCCGGTAAGCACAGGCTCGTTGGTCGCCCGGCCTCCGCACTGCCAGTCATCGACGTCACGGACCACGCCTATGTCGCCCGGTTTTCCCCCGCCAAGGCACGACGGCCAGACCCGTTTCTCGGGGTCGCCGGATGTTGGCGTGATCGCGCCGTCCACCCCGCGCCCCTCGGCCGTCATCGACCTCAACGTCACACCTGGGTCCAGCAGCGACGGTCGGCCATCCGTCGAGATGCAAAGAAAGCAAGCAAGACCGCCGTTTACGGGCACCATGCCGTGCCCCCGTGTATTGTTCGATGGAATGCCAACACCAACGCCACCGGTCGGCGACCCCTTCTACAACCAGTTCATGGAGGATGTGATCTACGACGGTGGGCATGGCCCTGTCTACGATCCCGAGGAGACCCAAAGTCAGGATGGCCGCGCCCAGTTCGTTGTCGATGAAGAGGCCGACGACCGTGCTGACTACGACCATGGTGACTCGTGGCATGAAGATGATGACATCTATTGTGAAGGTGATGGTGATGAAGAAGAAGGCAATGACATTAATATTAGTGGCGAGCCATTGTTCATCGACGAGCTCACCAAAGAGCGGAAGCACAAAAGAGGAGGAAGAGCATTCGCTGGCTGGCATGGGTGCCGCCCGCTGGGCCACTGGTTATGTAACGACGAGAAACAGATTCATTTTGGAGGCTGGCTGTGTTGCCGGCCGCTGGCTATGTT
This sequence comes from Triticum dicoccoides, assembly GCF_002162155.2. Taxonomy (NCBI): domain Eukaryota; kingdom Viridiplantae; phylum Streptophyta; class Magnoliopsida; order Poales; family Poaceae; genus Triticum; species Triticum dicoccoides. Next base: position 150,176,726 of record NC_041393.1, read on the forward strand.
GCCGGCCGCTGGCTGTGTTGCGGCGAACAAAACTATTCATTTTGGAGGTTGGCTGTGTTGCCGGCCGCTGGCTGTGTTGCCGACGAGGACGTGTAGGCCTTTGCCTCTGTTGCCGGCGTGAACTAGGGCCGCTGGTATTTGAAACGTTGTTCTCTTTTTAATATGAAGGCGGACAAGATGGGGCCAAAGGATGCGGCCGCGCGCTGGGCGCACGGCCACCGCATCCCAGGATAGGCCCGGACACGACCCCATCGCCCCACCCAAACGGATAGAATCCTGGCAAAGCGGACGTCCGTTTGGGGTCGCGCGGTGGAGTTGGCCTAACAACGGCGGAGTTGGATGCACAACAACTCCGGTGGAAGAACGCCAAAGTGCTCCGGCTCGCTATCAAGATGTCGAAGTGTGAAGCATTGGCGAAGACGAAGGCGAGGAGTAGGGGCGTAGACAGGCCCCAGGCCACCCTGGACTTGGCCCGGGGCGTGAGAGTAAAACCTAGGCTATGTACTGTAGCACACTATAGCCACAATGCCCTGAAGCTGGCCCGGGGCATGCCGATACCCTAGCTTCGCTATTGGCGAGGAGGCGCGCCCAGGAGCAGGAGCACTTGCTCCGAAGGCTGGCCGGATTGCACATGGAGTTGTCTGACTCCTCCGGCAACGACCCTCCGGCGGCTGACACCTAAACCGATGGCTAAAGCAGCACCACCGACCGCAAGACGAAGGGGGCGGCGAGGAAATGGTGATATCCTCCGCCCTTTCCTGTTTAATTTAGTTTTTCTATCATATGTTTACGTATTGTCCAATTGAAGCTACATATTTGGGTTATGTGATGATCTTTTATGCTTGAATTATGCCTGATTTAAGTAGATTTGATGCTAGTTCATTGATCTACGTAGGTTTATTTTCATACATGCATGTGTTGCATGGATACGAGCGACCGGATTTGAGATACACGGGTGCGGATACACCAAAACGAAGAGTGTCCACAGACGCGTCCACGGATGTTTGAGTGGATGGATTCGATGTCTTCGCGTGTAGATGCTCTTATAATAGACAATAACCCCCATCAAAACGTAAACAAAAGATCTCAGATCGCATGGGTGTTGCAAAT
>NC_041393.1:150178157-150189902 GCF_002162155.2 Triticum dicoccoides
GCAGAGGGGCGGCCGCCCCGGGCACCCGATGGCTGGATGTTGGCTCGCTGTGCATGTGTGATTTTGTTAAGTGTACGTGCGTGATGTATAGCCATATAATAGATCGATGGACAGATGGACTAATTACAAGCTTGTCGCACGCCGCAGTCCAATTTAGGCAAGGAATCAGACATGCCAAGGTCGACGGCGCACCAATGCCCCATCCGCGTCTTCTAATTTTGATTTTGGCTGTTAGGCGTGATTAGTGAAAGTAGGTAATGCGATTTTCCAGATTCAAATCAACTTCATCTTCAACAAAAATCCCCTCTTGCTGTAATATTGTCAGATAGTTCATTCGTTTGGTGAAGTTCATCCTCGTATATATCTCTTGTGTTGATTTGCGATTAGAAAAAAGGAACTTGGAATTTTATTGATGTCTCGCAAGCAGCAGAAAATCATTCAATTTCTAATTTTCTAGCCATATCCACGTACCTTGTTACATACTACTAACTTAGAAACATGTTAGCTAGAAAGTATCCATAAAAATCGGAAGTCATATGTATGAATTGATTGAGTTCCAGAAAGGAGATATTCACATTTTTCCTTAAACATATATAAGTTCATTCTTTTTGCGAGAGATATATAAGTTCTTCTACTGCTAGGAATTCCAGTGTTGAAGAACAACCTATAGTGAAAAATCATACGATGATAATAATTTGAGTAGGCAAGAAAGTGTTACTAATTCACCTAATACAAAAAAAATGTGTACATTGACAAGAGCGACAAAGTTTCACAATGTCTATGACCATGGTTTTTTGGATAGTTGAGGTGACAAGAAACCACAAATTATAGTAAATTGAGTTCTTATTTGCAGTTTAAATCAAAAATATGTGGCCTTAGGGCCCCTCTGCGTTTTCTTGTCCCGGACCCTTGAAATCTCAGGACCGGCCCTGTCGCACATGAGGACGCGTCCAGAGAGAAGAAGTCGGCAAACCGTCCAGACGCATGCATGATCGCCGGTGAGGACCCAACCCAACCAACTGGAAACAACGGCTCCATGGTACGTCCATCCCGCGTAGACATAGGCGCCCTACTTTAGGTCCACGTACAACGTATCTCCGCGACCAACCAGTCCACAAAGAGATCCCGTCCACAAAAGCAACAGTAGCCGTCCATCTGTTGAGCCCATTCTGTCTCGGACGTCCAGGCTCGCACCACGTCTCGCGTGCTCACGTGCGGTCAGACGGGACGGGAGACAGCCGCACGAGGGGTACTCGGTGGGGCACGAGGCGCAAATAGAAGTACTACTTTTCATTGCGGATCTTATTTCGAGCACATGTGGAGTTAGAGCATCTATAACCGAACTTTGGAAATGTGACTTTTCAGATCAACTCCAACGCAGCCACTCAAATCGTGTCTGTTGCCCGTATTTTATCAGTTTGGATCGGCCGAGTAGACGTGTTTGTTCACTTTTACCTTTGGGTCAGCCGCTGCGTCCAATGGTAGCCGAAGCATTTTGCGACATAACCGTCCCGACATTTTGTCAAACACGTTACATGAAGAGGAGCTCGCAGCGGCTGGGCACGAGGAGGCGAGGCTGACAGCTGCAGTAGCATCGGTCGGGCGTGGGCGTGAGACGAGGCCGGTGGTCGAGCTCGTGCCCCAATGCGCGGCGTGGCAAGGCGAGGTCGTGCTGGGCGTGCGAGCGCCGCGAGGCGGCCGAGCGTGCGAGTTCCCGAGCCATGGCGAGCTCATGGTGCTGCATGGCGGGGCGAGTTCCGCGTGTTGGAGGGAGGCCACGAGCGCGGCCATGGCGAGAGCGGCAACACAGCGCGGCAGGGCGAGCGCGGTGGCCAATCCCGACATGGAGAGCGTGGCGAATCTCTGTGGCATAGCGAGTGCGGCGGCGCAGCGCGGCATGGCAGGGCGAGAGAGAGGGGAGAGAGAAAAGGAGTTGCGTGAGTGGATGGAAGGTGGGCCATGCTGGACAGAGGCGGGTGAAGAGGACACAGAAAACGTCCCGTTTGTGTCCACCTCCGATCCAAATCTGTCCCAAATTTAAGACGAAAAGGGTCCAAGCGGACACAAAATGGACAGAAAATGGAAATGAGCATGTGCGTTGGAGTTGCTCTCAAACGCCAGCAGATGCGCTCTGGCACGTCCGCGGGCAGTGACCGATTACACCTTAAATTTACTTGTCTGCATTCGGATACCTCATATTTGAAACATTAAATCCATACAAAACATGCAAACAAGGAAATCCTACGTAGATCAATCTAGACTACCCTAATCCCAGTCGAAGATGTCTACTATCTTCATACCCGGTGATACATCCATTTTGCATCATGCTTTTATATTAATATTTATTGCATTATGAGCTGTTATTACACATTATAGCACAATACTTATACATTTTCTCTTTTATTTTACAAAGTTTACACAAAGAGGGAGGATGCCGGCAGCTAGAATTCTGGACTGGAAAAAGGAGCAAATATTAGAGACCTATTCTGCACAACTCCAAAAGTCCTAAAACTTCAGGGAGAATTATTTTGGAATATATAAAAAATATTGGGCAAAGAAAGCACCAGAGGGGGCCACCAGCCATCCACAAGGGTGGGGGCGCGCCCTACCCCCTGGGCGCGTCCCCCTGCCTTGTGGGCCACCTGGCAAGCCCCCGATGCCCATCTCTTCTATATGGTGTGTTTTGACCTGAAAAAACAGAGGGAAGCTTTCGAGACGAAGCGTCGCCGTCTCGAGGCGGAACCTGGGCAGAACCAATCTAGGGCTCCAGGGAGCTATTCTACCGGGGAAACTTCCCTCCAAGAGGGGGAAATTGAAGCCATCGCCATCACCAATGATCCTCTCATTGAGAGGGGGTCAATCTCCATCAACATCTTCGCCAACACCATCTCCTCTAAAACCCTAGTTCATCTCGTGTATCTGATCTTTGTCTCAAAATCTCAGATTGATACATGTGGGTTGCTAGTAGTGTTGATTACTCCTTATAGTTGATGCTAGTTGGTTTATTCGGTGGAACATCATATGTTCAGATCCTTAATGATAATTAATACTCCTCTGATTATGAACATGAATATGCTTTGTGAGTAGTTACGTTTGTTCCTGAGGACATGGGAGAAGTCTTGTTATAAGTAATCATGTGAATTTGGTATTCGTTCGATATTTTGATGAGATGTATGTTGTCTCTCCTCTAGTGGTGTTATTATGTGAACGTCGATTACATGACACTTCACCATGATTTGGGCCTAGGGGAAGGCATTGGGAAGTAATAAGTAGATGATGGGTTTCTAGAGTGACAGAAGCTTAAACCTTAGTTTATGTGTTGCTTCGTAAGGGGCTGACTTGGATCCATATGTTTCATGCTATGGTTAGATTTATCTCAATTCTTCTTTTGTAGTTGCGAATGCTTGCAAGAGGGGTTAATAATAAGTGGGAGGCTTGTCCAAGAAAGGAAAACATCCAAGCACCGGTCCACCCACATATCAAATTATTAAAGTAACGAATGTGAAGCATATGAGCATGACGAAAACTAGCTTGACAGTAATTCCCATGTGTCCTCGGGAGCGCTTTGCTTTATATAAGAGTTCGTCCAGGCATGTCCTTTGCTACAAAAAGTATTGGGACACCTTGTTGCACCTTTGCTACTTTTGTTACTTGTTACCTGTTACAAATTATCTTATCACACAACTATCTGTTGCCGATAATTTCAGTTCTTGCAGAGAATACCTTGCTGAAAACTACTTGTCATTTCCTTCTGCTTCTCGTTGGGTTCTACACTCTTACTTATTGAAAGGACTACGATAGATCCCCTATACTTGTGGGTCATCACCCGGCTCTAGGTACAAGGGCGGCAAACGCAACTTTGGCTGCTCTGCGTTGACCTTCGCCTCCATCTTCGCGTCGAGTTCGACTAAAAGTGTGTCGGTCGCCGCCTGTTCCTACCGGATGAACTGCTGGTGGGCCTCCACATAGGCCTCGCCCTGGATGGACTCCAGCATGGCCTGCTGCTCCACCATCTCGGCCGCTTGGGTGACCCAAACTCCACCTCCGCGTCCTCCATGTTGAAGCCCGGAGCCGACGCTAGCTCCTCCTCCGGTTGCTCCGCCTCCTCCTTCTCCGAATCTGCCGCCTCCATAGAATACGACTGTTGCTCCTGTTCCTCCCGCTCCTTCGGCTCCTGTGAGTACGGAGGCCGGGCGGCGCTCCTTGCCCGGATCTCTTGCTAAATCTGGAACCAGGGCTCCAGCGTGAGCATATAATACATGGTCTTCTTTTGTCGAACCATAGCAAAGCCGGAGGATGTGGGACGAGCGATGGAGCGGGAGAGAGGTGGACGAGCTTGGGCTGGCGGCGCAGAGAGGGAGGAGGTGGATGTGGGTAGGGTTGGGGGATGCCAGCTGGCTTAAGTAGCCGGTGACGAGCCGGAGCGGCCCCACGCGGCGTTCACACCCCCACTGGAGGAGACGTTCGTCGGACCACCGGTTTTGCAGGCGATTCCGTGTGGGAACCCGTTGTCAGTCCAACATGGTAGACGCGCCGAGCGCCCCCATATCCATCCTAAATTTGGGCTGGATGACGAGGATACAGACCTGGGGTAGGGTCATAGGCCTGACCTATACATCCTACCCAAGGTCACTACCCTGGAAGATAAAAGGACAAAGAGACAACAGGAGAGCACCGGTCGAATACGTCGAGTGCAATCCACTGGACGGCCACATCACTCGGAGGTCCTCCTCCCTACCGTCACTCGACCATATGGAGAGTCACTCGGCTTATCGAAGACCAGGAGTCGGAAGGGCAGGCAACGGCCGGACGTTCATCCCTTAGTCTTTATAAGCATTAACAGTACTTAAGGCTGGCATTACCAGTAACGCCCCTTACTTTATGTACATTAAGCCCCTTGTAATGGAGGTGGGCGGGCGTCCTGGCGCACTCTATATAAGCCACCCCCTCTTCTAGGACAAGGGTTCGCACCCCCTATAATGTCGCACATAATCCAATCGACCGCCTCCGGGCACCGAGACGTAGGGCTGTTACTTCCGCTGTGAAGGGCTTGAACTCGTAAATCCCGCGTGTACACCTTCACCATTGCTGAGATCTTGCCTCTCCATACCTACCCCCCTTTCTACTATCAGTCTTAGGACCACGATAGTTGGCGCCCACCTTGGGGCAGGTGTCTTGGCGACTTGTTGGTGAAGTTGCAAGTTTTACCGATCATCATCATCATGGTTTCCGGCGGCGGACTTGCTGAGGGCCGCGAGATCCGTCTCGGCACGCTCATTTTCGTCGCCGACGACTCCGCGTGGCTTCAAGAAGCTCCCCTGGACGTTGAGGCACTCCCAGTCAGAGGGGTGACGCACTTCCGCGCGTGTGTCCGCGGCGTCCTTCTCCGGCAGCCGTCGAGTCAATATCAGTCGGCTCCGACTGTGTTTTCCCTCCCCACTGTTCGCCGCCGCAAGCGATCCGGTTGATCGCGGTTCCAGCGATGGGTGAAGCACGTGGTGGCTCGGCGTTCGGCCACCCATCAAGTCGCGGAAATCGAGCCCGACGAAACCCTCCACGGCATGTTCGATCTGTCGACTGGCTCCGTGGAGACTGCATCCGAATGCAATAGCAGCGACCCTGCGGCAGAAGTCTTGATGGTCGACGGGCCCCACAGTCCACCTGGTTTTCGCTGTGAGGACGTCGAAGACAGAGACGGTGATCCATCGCGTGTCCATGAGGAATACCGACCCGAACCCCTCTCTTCGCAGCAGAGAGAAGTACTTCGCCGCCCCAACATGGATGCACTCCACACGCCCATTGTTGGAGAAACCCCCAAGGCTCGGGCCTTGGAGGAGGTGCGCCTAGCCAACTTGGCCGAGCGCACTCGACTGGATAACCTTCAGCGTGCTCTCGACGAGCGCGCTCAGGAGAAGATCCATGAGTCCAGTCGACGACAGCTTTTTCCGCCTCCACCTAAGGTATACCGTACTCTGATTCGGAATCTCGCAGCTGCGGCCCGAATAGCAGAGTCGATTCAGCCTTCCCAGTCGGAGGCTGGCAGAGGGCTGATGCAGATCCGGGCCTTGCTCCGAGCAGCAGGAGAGAAGAACACTGCAGTGTCTCAATCGCGGAATAGGATTCACAGTAGATCCGTAGTAGCGGATACAGTCCAGTCGGCCCATAGCCAAGATCGCCCCTGCTGCGTGAAGGCCGTGGATAGTATGATCGTCAGTTCGACCATGACAATCATCGTCGAGTGCCTACGCCTCCTCCGAGGAGTGCGTCGTACGTGCCTCGGCAAAACGATGACAGACGCCGTCACAGTGACGAGCGCAGAGCTCCAGTCGACCCAAGAGAGCCAGGCTTCGATGCGAGATCCATTCTCGTTCAAGGCTTGGTCGACCGGAATAGAGCGCATAGAGAAGACCCTTGCAGAGATCGTCCGAGTGGTAGCAGATTGCATGTTTCAGGCCTAGAGTGTTTCAGCAGAGCCATCAGGGCAACAGTGATTCCTCCCAACTTCAGGTTGGCAGCCGGAGTCAGTAAGTTCACTGGAGAATCCAAGCCTGAAACCTGGCTTGAGGATTACCGAGTGGCTGTGCAGATTGGAAGCGGAAATGATGAGATAACGATGAAGCATCTCCCTCTTATGTTAGAAGGATCGGCCCGAGCGTGGTTGACTCAGTTGACTCCAGCCAGTATACACAGTTGGGAGGAGCTAGCTCGAGTGTTCGTAAGAACTTTTGAGGGCACGTGCAAGCGACCAGCAGGGTTGCCCGAGTTGCAGCATTGTGTGCAGAGGCCGAATGAGAGTTTGAGGGAATTCATTCAGAGATGGACCACTTTGCATCACACCGTTGAAAATGTATCAGAGCATCAAGCAGTGTGCGCTTTCAAGGAAGGCGTCAAATACAGAGAGTTGGTCTTGAAATTTGGTCGGACTGGGGATATGACTCTGACTCGGATGATGGAGATAGCAACCCGGTACGCTAACGGAGAAGAAGAGGATCGACTCCGTAGTGGGAAGAGTAAACCAGTCAGCCAAGAGGCCGATGGGGGTAACTCCAGTCGGAAACAGAAGCGTAAGGCCGAACCAGCGACACCTGGAGAGATTGCAGCAGTGACTCAAGGAAAGTTTAAGGAAAAACCTAAGGGGCCCTGGTCCCCTAAGAAGGTAAAGGATCAAGCAGGGAATGATGTGCTGGATTTGCCATGTCACATCCACACGAAGAAAGATGAAGAAGGTAATCTGATTTACCTGAAGCATACCACTCGGCAATGTCGACTCCTGATCCAGCAGTTCCGAGAGAAACAACCCAATGATAGGGAGAAAGAGTCGGACAAAGATGAGGATGAAGAGGAAGACGATGGTTATCCCAAAGTCAATTCCACTCTGATGATTTTTGCTGATGTTGAGAGCAAGAGTCGTTTGAAGGTCATCAACAGAGAAGTGAATATGGTCGCTCCGGCGGTGACGACCACATACCGGAGATGGTCTTGACAGCCATCACGTTCGACCAGTCTGACCATCCTGCTCATGTAGCCACCCCTGGGAGGCAAGCACTGGTGGTCGACCCCGTGGTTGGGGGCACTCGACTGACCAAAGTACTGATGGACGGTGGCAGTGGGTTGAACATCCTTTACGCTGAAACCTTGAAGGGGATGGGCATTCCGATGTCCAAACTTAGCGAGAGCAACATGAGTTTTCATGGTGTTATCCCTGGAAAGAAAGCCGAATCACTCGGCCAGATCGCCCTCGACGTGGTTTTCGGTGATTCCAAGCATTACCGTAAGGAGAAGTTGACATTTGAAGTCGTGGATTTCCAGAGTGCCTATCATGCCATTCTGGGTAGGCTAGCCTACGCACGTTTTATGGCTCGACCATGTTATGTGTATCTCAAGCTGAAGATGTCTGGCCCCAAAGGTGTGATCACAGTTACTGGCAATCGGCAGAAGGCAGAGGAATGTTTCCAGAAAGGTTCCAAAATCGCCGATGCACAGATGACAGCAGTTGAATTCCAAGAGTATCAGAAGAGTGCAGATCCGAGTGATTTGCTTCGAGCCAAGAAGCCTGCTACAGACTCTGCATTTCAGTCACTGGTGAAACAAAGCCGATTCATATTCACCCGACCGATCCCAATGCTGCACCGACTCATATATCAACAACACTCGACATCAAATAGGAAGAAGCGCTCATCCAGTTCCTCCGTGAGAACTGGGACATCTTTGCATGGAAACCCTCTGACATGCCAGGTGTACCCAGGGGACTGGCTGAGCACCGTTTGCGTGTCGACCCCAAGGTAAAACCCGTCAAAGAGCACCTTCGGCGGTCCGCCGTGCAGAAGAGAAAAGCAATCAATGTAGTCATGGTCCCTAAGAAGGATGATTCACTTTGTTGGGAGCAGAGTTCATCCGTGAAATCTACCACTCCGAGTGGCTAGCCAATGTAGTCATGGTCCCTAAGAAGGATGATTCACTTCGTATGTGCATTGATTTCAAGCATATCAATCGGGCCTGCCCGAAAGATCACTTCCCTCTCCCTCGCACCAATCAGATTGTTGACTCGACTGCAGGGTGTGAGCGCTTGTCTTTCTTAGATGCATATTCCGGATATCATCAGATCTGACTGCATGGTTCTAATGAAATAAAAATAGCCTTCATCACCCCATTCGGGTGCTTTTGTTATGTCACCATGCCATTTGGTCTTAAAAATGCTGGAGCCACATTCATGAGAATGATTCAGAAGTGCCTGCTCACTCAAATCAGTCGGAATGTGGACGCATACATGGATGACATTGTGGTCAAGTCTCGCAAAGGTTTGGACTTATTGACTGACCTCGCAGAAACCTTTGCCAACCTAAGAAGGTACGATATCAAGCTTAATCCGTCAAAGTGCACATTCGGAGTTGCAGGAGGAAAGTTACTCGGTTTTCTCGTTTCCGAACGGGGGATCGATGCCAATCCAGAAAAAGTTAATACCATCCTCCGAATGAAACGCCCCATGCGAGTGCATGACGTTTAGAATCTGACTAGTTGTTTGGCCACCTTGAGTCAATTCATTTCTCGTCTCGGTGAAAAGGCCTTGCCTCTTTACCGACTGATGAAGAAATCTAATAAGTTCGAGTGGACTGAGGAAGTTGATGCAGCGTTTGCAGAGCTCAAAGCCCTGCTTTCCACCTAGCCAGTGCTCGTTGCACCAATCAGCAAAGAGACTTTACTGCTTTACATTGCAGCCACTGGACAAGTTGTCAGTATAGTACTCACGGTCAAGCAAGAAGAGGAAGGAAAAGCTTACAAGGTTCAATGCCCAGTTTATTATCTCTCTGAAGTTTTGACTCCATCCAAGCAACGATATCCACATTATCAGAAGCTTGTCTATGGAATATACATGACCATGAAGAAGGTTGCGCATTATTTCTCTGACCACTCCATTACAGTCATCAGCGACGCGCCACTATCTGAAATTCTGAATAACAGAGATGCAACTGGTCGAGTGGAAAAATGGGAGATTGAACTCCTTCCATTGGATATCAAGTTTGAGGCAAAGAAAGTTATCAAGTCCCAAGCAATCGCAGATTTCCTTGCCGAGTGGATTGAGCAGCAATTGCCGACTCAAGTTCACTCAGAGCATTGGACTATGTTCTTTGATGGCTCCAAGATGCTGAATGGTTCAGGTGCTGGGGTAGTATTGGTATCCCCCCGTGGAGACAAGCTTAGTTATGTTCTCCGGATTCATTTTGATTCCTCCAGTAATGAAGCCGAATATGAAGCACTTTTATATGGGTTGCGTATGGCCATGTCACTCGGCGTCCGTTGCCTTATTGTCTACGGCGACTCAGATTTGGTGGTTAATCAAGTGATGAAGGAATGGGATGTCAGGAGCCCAGCCATGACTGGTTATTGCAATGCAGTAAGAAAGCTGGAAAAGAAGTTTGAAGGTTTGGAGCTTCACCATAAACCCCGACTGAAAAATCAAGCTGCAGATGAGTTGGCAAAGATAGGCTCAAAGAGAGAGGCCATTCCCCGAAATGTGTTTTTGGAACATATTCATTCACCTTCAGTTCTGGAAGATCCTTTCACCGAAGAATCACCACAGCCCAAGAGTGCCACAGATCTGACTGAAGTCGAAATCCCAGCCGTGGTCGACTTAGTCATGGAGGTTTTGGTCATCGCTCCCGACTGGACAGTGCCATACATTGCATACATTCTTAGGAAAGAACTTCCAAAAGATGAAGAAGAGGCTCGACAGATCGTCCGACGGTCTAAAGCCTTTACCGTGATAAAAGGTCAGTTGTTCAGAGAAAGTGTAACTGGGGTCTGCCAGAAGTGCATCATGCCAGAAGAAGGCCGAATGACCCTCAATGATATTCACTCGGGGACATGTGGTCACCATGCGTCCTCTCGGACCATCGTGTCCAAAGCATACCGAGCCGGGTTTTACTGGCCACATGCCAACGAGATGGCAAAAGAAATAGTGGACAAGTGTGAAGGTTGTCAGTTTTACTCCAACATTTCCCATAAACCTGCATCAGCTCTGAAGACTATTCCACTCGTCTGGCCTTTTGCTGTCTGGGTATTGGACATGGTTGGACCCCTGAGGACTGGCAGGAGCGGATTTACCCATGTACTGGTGGCAGTCAACAAGTTTACCAAATGGATCGAAGCCAAGCCCATTAAAAATCTTGAAGCAAATACAACCGTGAGATTTATCAGGGAATTGATATTTAGATATGGTGTTCCGCATAGCATCATCACGGATAACGGATCAAACTTCGACTCTGATGAATTCAGAGCCTTTTGTACTTCCCAAGGCACGAGGGTCGATTACGCTTTGGTCGCTCATCCTCAGTCGAATGGGCAGGCTGAGCAAGAGAATGGATTGATTCTTAAAGGACTGAAACCCCGGTTGATGCGTGACCTCAAGCATGCAGCAGGGGCTTGGGTTGATGAGCTCCCATCAGTGCTTTGGGGTTTGAGGACAACTCCTAATCGGTCGACTGGGCGGACTCCATTCTTCTTAGTCTACGGAGCCGAAGCCGTACTCCCGAGTGATTTGCTCCACAACGCGCCCCAAGTCGAACTCTTCTCAGAAGAGGAAGCAGAGCAAGCTCGACAAGATGCAGTCGACCTCCTGGAGGAAGAAAGAGAGATGGCCTTGATCCGGTCGACCATCTATCAACAAGACTTGCGTAGATTCCATGCCAGGAACATAAGGGGTCAAGCATTTCAAGAAGGAGACTTGGTTCTCTGAGTGGATCAGCAGAAGCCACATAAGCTCGCCCCTACTTGGGAGGGCCCTTTCATCGTCACCAAGGTGCTCCACAATGGAGCATATCGTCTCTTCAATGTCGAACACAACAAAGATGAACCGCACGCTTGGAATGCGGAACTGTTGCGCCCTTTTTACTCTTAAGTATTTAGACTGATGAGATGTAATAAGAAATACCTCTTAGTTTGGCTATCAAAAGACATAAATTTACAGTCGTCCGAATGATTGTTGTTTATTTCTTTCGTATGTATCACCTCAGCCGTGAGTCTGTCTCGCCTAAGTGATAAAAATCCTATCGAGTGGTGAGTCTGCCTCTCACTCGGGGGCTTAGCTGCAGTCCAGTACTCGCCTAAGTGATAAAAATCCTACTAAGTGGTGAGTCTGCCTCTCACTCGGGGGCTTAGCTGCAGTCCAGTACTCGCCTAAGTGATAAAAATCCTACCGAGTGGTGAGTCCGCCTCTCACTCGGGGGGCTTAGCTGCAGTCCAATACTC
>NC_041393.1:150190381-150209061 GCF_002162155.2 Triticum dicoccoides
CCACTCAGGGGCTTAGCTGCAGTCAAGTGCTCGCCTAAGTCTGAAAAATCCTACCGAGTGGTGAGAAGCCCTCCCACTCAGGGGCTTAGCTGCAGTCCAGTGCTCGCCTAAGTTTAAAAAATCCTACCGAGTGGTGAGCAGCCCTCCCACTCGGGGGCTTAGCTGCAGTCCAATGCTCGCCTAAGTTTGAAAATCCTACCGAGTGGTGAGCAGCCCTCCCACTCGGGGGCTTAGCTACAGTCTAGTGCTCCCCTAAGTTTGAAAAATCCTACCGAGTGGTGAACAACCCTCCTACTCGGGGGCTTAGCTTCAGTCCAGCACTCGCCTAAGTTTGAAAATCCTACCGAGTGGTGAGCGGGGCTACAGGTCGACCAAACGCCCACTGTCGGTGTCAAAACCGGCGGATCTCGGTAGGGGGTCCCGATCTGTGCGTCTTAGGCTGATGGTAACAGGAAGCAAGGGACACAATGTTTACCCAGGTTCGGGCCCTCTCGATGGAGGTAAAACCCTACTTCCGGCTTGATTAATATTGAAGATATGAGTAGTACAAAAGTAGATCTACCATGAGATCGTAGAGGCTAAACCCTAGAAGCTAGCCTATGATGGTATGATTGTAATTGTGATCGGCCTTCTAAGGACCATCCTCTCCGGTTTATATAGACACCGGAGAGAGCTAGGGTTTACATGGAGTCGGTTACAAGGAAGGAAATATAATATACGGATCACCAAGTTTGTCTTCCACGCAAAGGAGAGTCCCATCCGGACACGGGCCGGAGTCTTGTGTCTTGTATCTTCACGCGTCAATAGTCCGGACAATGTATACAGTCCGTCTGTCCGGATACCCCCTAATCCAGGACTCCCTCAGTAGCCCCTGAACCAGGCTTCAATGACGATGAGTCCGGCGCGCAGTCTTGTCCTCGGCATTGCAAGGCAGGTTCCTCCTTCCGAATACTCCAAGGTTATTATCGAACACGTAGGCCGTGTCCGGATCTGCAAAATGATCTTCACATACCACCGTAAAGAGAATGATACTTTAGCTAACAACTTTTTAAACGACGTGACCTTTCCTTACAGTCGGGTCATTATTCGAACCGTTTTCCCACAACCAGCCACATGGCGTATTGCGAGGCGGTTTCCTTGACACGTCTTGTCAAAGCAGAGATCGTTTCCCCTTATCACGGGATTCTCCTCAATACGGGTATGGGTAATCCCCCCGTGCCATCAATCGTGGTGCTTGGGAAGTAAGCGATTCTCAACAGGCTAGTGGGGAGGCGCACCGCTTTCGTCGCCTCTATAAAGGGATAAGAGTTCCCCATTCTTACCCACGGCTTCTTCTTCCTTTGCCCACTCTTGCCTCCTCGAGCTCCAGCGCCCTAGTCCAAGTCTTCTACGCACAGTTAAACATGTCCGGAGCAGGAGGTAAATGGGTGGCTTCCACCGTGAAGGAGAAGAATATCGCAAGTCTTCGGGCGGCCGGATACTTGGCCGCAGACATAGCGCACCGGCTACTAGACGACGGGCAGGTCATTCCAACTCCAGGACCCCATGAGAGAGTCATGTTCCTTGCCCACTTCGTCCGTGGACTGGGGTTTCCACTCCACCCCTTCGTCCGCGGGCTCATGTTCTACTACGGGCTAGATTTCCATGATCTAGCCCCGAACTTCGTCCTCAACATCTCGATGTTTATCGTCGTATGTGAGGCTTTCCTCCGTATCAAGCCTCATTTTGACTTGTGGCTGCAAATCTTCTGCGTGAAGCCGAAGATCGTGAGCTGCCAGCAAGCAGAGTGCGGAGGAGCCAGTGGGCAAGATGCCTAATGTCACCTGGCTTGACAGCTCCTTTGTGGAAACCGTGAAGGGGTGGCAGTCGGGGTGGTTCTACATCACCGAGCCACACGATGCCGACTGGGCGGCGGCCCCCGACTTCTGATCCGGAACCCCCATGCGGTTCACCTCCTGGGAACAGAAGGGCCTATTATGGGGCGAATCTACAGAGCTGACCGAACTCCAAAACTGCATCAAGGGCATGAAGGACAAGAACATCAAGCTTGTCAACGTGATCCAGGTCATGCTCATTCGCCAGATTCTGTCGTGCCAAAGGCGGGCATTCCATTTGTGGTAGTTCGTCCTGGCCGAACACCAGACGCTTCAGAGGCTCTACGGCATGAAGCACAAAAACGCGTGGAAGGCGTTGTTCAAGGCCTCCGAAGTACCTCCTCACATATCCGAGGACCGTGGGCTCCACGCCGCACGTCCTCTTAGTCAGGTGAGTTCTTAGGCTGCCACCGGATTCGGTTCTTCCCAATATATTCATGGGGGAGCCTTAAGTAATTGTGCATATTTGCTCAGGATTATGTGGAGACAGCGGAGCAGATTGATTGTCCGGCTCCGCTACCTGAAAGTCCAGCTATGCCTCTCCTGACGGAGATGCTGGTCCCGGCGCCCTACAAGGGACCGGAGAAGAAGGCCGATAAGAAGGCCCCGAGGATCCAAAAGGGTCACCGGCGTAAGGTTGTGCCAGAAGCCTCGTCCGAAGATGACGAGGCACACTCCTCCCCGAAGGGGAAGGAGAAGAAGAAGAGGAGGCCGCCCCATCCGGAAAGGACGGGGGACCTGAGAGGGCAGACCAGGGGACCAGGAGAGGCCCCCGGCGCAAGGCCGTCATACCCTCGTCGTCCGATGACGACGAGGCAGATTCCTCCCGCGAAGGCGGGGGGACACAAGAAGAAACTCCACCTCCCCATATTGGGGGGGGGGAGAAAAAGAGGAAGGCCGCCCCGGAGGGGGAGGCTGGGACGTCCAAGAAGGGAAACTCCCTTCCGGACTACTCCGCCACCGCCGCCGATAGCGAGGAGGGGTGGCTGCCCAGGAAGAAGCCCCTAGTGCGATCGTAAGTATCCGCACTCCATCGTAATTTTGCTTCATAGTTTTGTCATAACGCCGAACTTGTATGCATTCCGGCCAGGGCCCATCCCGAGGTGTCGTCTTCGGACGGGTCCTTGAGTGATTCGGCGATGAACTCGCTTCCGACGGCCACTACTTCTCAGCATGCGGACAACATAGACGTGTTGTCCCAAAGGCTCCCAGAGCAGGGAGAGGTGGATCTGGAGGCGCCCCAAGGCGGCATTCCAAACGTCGGACACGCGGGGTCCAAGATCTCCGCGGACCGTGTTGGTGAGAGCCGTAGTAAGCCGGACTCTCAGCCGAACACTGTCCCGGAGCCTTCAACGGTTCCGGACTTAGGCGAACAACCCCTCATTAAGGATGGCGAGCCGTCTGCGCCGAGGACTTCCGCTACGCCCGAGGCACCAGATTGTCTGCTGGAAGCGCCTCGGGGTGCTTCCATGGATGAAGAGCACCGTACTCTTATGAGTGCGGTGATTCAGAAGGTTTTGTCCGCCAAGAGCAGACTAACCGAAGCTTGCACCAGCCTCCTAACATGCTCTGAGGTAAGCAATAAAAATGTATGAAATTACCACCCGATAGGTAGTAGCCCCTGATACTCTATTTGGTGTTCGGAAGGAAAAACCAAACGGAGGGTTGATTATAATCCACAGGAGTTTAACAATAAGTTTGAATATGAATAAGCAGGCTGTGCTTCTTGCTGCTGCGGTCTTTACGGCCGAGATCGCCGGACTGAAATAGGACCTAGAGCAGGCGCAAGGAGAGCTCGACCTCACGAGGAGGCAGTTCGAAGAGAGCAAAGGTGAATGATTCCCCTCTCTTATATAATTGATGGTAAATAAAATTTGATTATGCTAACGACGAAGCGTCGTGATTTGGCAACATAGGCCACCACCGAAGTGGCATCTCTCAAGAAAGCGCTGTCCGAGGCCGAACACAAGGCGGCCTTGGAACGCAAGGAGCTCAAAAAGCAAGAAGCCCGCGTGGGCGAGGTACAAGAAGAGCTCCAGGAGCTCGGCAAAAGGTTCGAGTCCGTGGAGTATGAGCTTAAGGCGGAAGAGGCCGAGCTTGTGAAGGCCCTTGTAGGTATAAAAGACGCCAAGGCTGAAGCCGAGAAGGCACAGCAGGAAATCCAGGAGGCCAAAAAGATAACGGAGGGTAAGAAATTCTTTATGCAAAGCAAACATGTGGAGGAGGCGTTTCTTTTACTTACCCGAGTCCGGAGCTCTCCAGGGGCATTCGCAGATCTGCCACGCAGCGTATCAGATGCCGCGGAGTTCTACCGTGCCCAGGAGGGGAGCTCAACGGAGAAGCTGTTCTGGTCCCAGTATGCTGGGGCCGAACATTCAACGCCTCTGAGTGACTAACTGAAGCAGTTGGTCGAACTCCACAAGGCAGCCTAAGTGGCTATGAAGGATTTCATAGTCCGGATGTGGCCTGGTGAGCCCCTGCCCACCACCTACTTCGGCCTGATCAAGCGGATGGTGAATGCCTGTCCACGACTGGAAGTCATCAAGTGATCCGTTTGCATTGAGGGTGCCCGTCGGGCCTTTTCCCGTGCGAAGGTGCATTGGGGCAAGCTGGATGCGGAGAAGCTGGTGAAGGACGGGCCACTAGAGGGCAAGCCGCATCGCATTCCGGAGAAGTATTATGACGGTGTTACGAAGGGCGCTCGCCTCGTGGCCAATGAATGTACCAAGGACATAATTTTTGAATGAATTCACTTCTGTCATGCTTGTAATTTAAAGACAAAGTTACTTGCGCTATATAGCGCTTTTGTTATTTAAAATATTACCTTCTGTGCGGCTGTTTATCAAATTCTGAAAGTAGGCCAGTCATCGGCTTCCACCCCCATGTAACTAGTACTGGGGTGTTCGTGGAAAACCCGGACACTCTTTATCCAAATGTTTGGTCCCTTAAGGAGGTGTCCAGCGCAGCGAACAAGAGAATCGAACTACGCGGCTTTATAACCTTCACTTAGCCATAGAAGTCTACAATTTTAAATTTCGGCGAAGCCCCTAGAATCCAGAAGGCCGAATTGGGGCGCTATATACGCCTAGATCGGACGAAGCCGAATTATCGCCTAAAGCAGAAAAATCTTTTAAGGATTTTAAGACCTCTCGAACAGCGACCAGCTCTCGCCACATCATGCCGGTTAGTTTTTGGCTTTCTCTACTGAGGTGCTCGTCCGGAAGAACCGGGACACAATCGCAGTAGTTCTCCCTACGCTACCTTAGCTGATATAATGGAGCGTAAGGCACCAAAACAAGGGAGCCGGGCTATCCCAACTGTAGACCCAAGACATGATTCGGAGTTGATGCATATAATGCTATAAGTTCGGGGTGCCGCACTGTTGAAAGTGTTCGTACTTGTCTTGCTGTATTATGGGGCGCCATAAGAAGCCCCTGGCAAACTAAACTACCAAAGTGTACAGATGCAAAATCAAATAGGCATTTGTAAGAAAAATTCTCAAATAAGAATAATAAGCTGACGCTATATATGGTCTCCCATTGATGAATAATACGTTTAACCGTATGTTTACCATGCATGCATTAAGCGGAGAGAAATAGGATTATTTGACATACCCTATCCAGAGGCAGGCTACGTACAGATAGATAAAGCAGGTATAACGATCGTAAATAGATTCCACCTGGGTATTTCCTTCTGTGTGCAAAGCCTGTTGCCTCCATGGTTTTCTCCCCAATGTAAGTCTGACAATCTGGCTCTTCTGGAGAAGCTGCGCTAAAGCAATATCCTGAAAGGTAAAAGGAAAGGTTACGAAGTGTGTGGCGACGATACCGCACTGTTGACTGAGCCACTGCTACGCCTCCGCCTGTGCCCATGGTATTTTGAGTGTGTAATTGTGTACGCGCGGCACAGATGCTGCTTTGATGGGATTTGAGCGGAGGCCAGACTGCTAGTCGTGCTCTTGGCGTGCCTGGTGATCCTGTTGCGAGGTGCTCCGCCCTCGCTTGACGGAGCTTGAGGTTGTCGTCGCCGGATTGGTGGTTTGCCGGAGGAGGCCGCGTTGTACTTCTGCCGCAAGGGCTACAGTATGCTCTTCTGTACGGAGAGAGCGGTCCATATTTCTGTTGACTATTATGACCCCGCGCGGGCCTGGCATCTTGAGCTTGAGGTATGCATAGTGTGGTACCGCATTGAATCTAGCGAATGCGGTTCGTCCGAGTAGTGCGTGGTAACCACTACGGAAAGGGACGATATTGAAGATTAAATCTTCGCTTCGGAAGTTATCCGGAGATCCGAAGACCACTTCCAATGTTATAGAGCCCGTACAACGGGCCTCTACTCCAGGAATTACACCTTCAAAGGTGGTTTTGGTGGGCTTAATCCTTGAAGGATCGATGCCCATTTTGCGCATTGTGTCCTGGTAAAGCAGGTTCAGGCTGCTGCCGCCGTCCATAAGGACTCGCGTGAGGTGGAATCCGTCGATGATTGTGTCTAAGACCAATGCGGCCGAGCCGCCGTGACGTATGCTAGTAGGATGATCCCTACGATCAAAGGTGATCGGACAAGCTGACCATGGGTTGAATTTGGGGACGGCTGGCTCCATCACGTAGACGTCCCGTAGTTCCGTTCCCGTTTGGGGATGTGGGTGGCGTAGATCATGTTGACCGTTTTCATCTGGGGGGGGGATTTCTTCTGTCCCCCCATGTTCGGATGCCGGGGCTCCTCGTCATCGTCGCTATGCAGCCCCTTGTCCTTGTTTTCGGCATTTACTTTGCTGGCTTGTTTGAATACCTAGCAGTCTCTATTGGTGTGGTTGGCTGGCTTGTCCGGGGTGCCATGAATTTGGCACGAGCGCTCCAGTATATGGTCTAGACTGGACGGTCCCTGATTGTTTCTTTTGAATGGCTTCTTCCGCTGACCGGATTTGGGTCCGCTGAATCCGGCATTGACCGCCGTGTCTTCGGTGTTATCGCCGTTGTTCTGTCGCTTGTGTCTATTGCGCCGTAGCTTGCCATTATTGTCATGGACATCTGAAGTGCCAGAATGTGGCGTAGTGCTGCTATGAGCCAACCAACTGTCCTCGCCCACGCAAAAGCGGGTCATTAGTGTCTTGAGAGCTGCCATGGACTTGGGTTTTTCCTGGCCGAGGTGTCGGGCGAGCCACTCGTCACGGATATTGTGCTTGAAGGCCGCCAGGGCTTCGGCGTCCGGACAGTCAACTATTTGGTTCTTTTTAGTTAGGAACCGAGTCCAGAATTTCCTGGCTCATTCTCCGGGCTGTTGAGTAATGTGGCTCAAGTCATCGGCATTCGGAGGTCGCACATATGTGCCTTGGAAGTTGTCAAGAAATGCATCTTCCAGGTTTTCCCAACTGCCAATGGAATTTGCGGGCTGGCTATTTAGCCAGTGCCGGGCGGGTCCTTTGAGCCTAAGGGGAAGATACTTGATGGCATGTAGATCATCTCCGCGGGCCATGTGGATGTGGAGAAGGAAATCTTCGATCCATACCGCGGGGTCTGTTGTGCCATCGTATGATTCGATGTTTACGGGTTTGAACCCTTCTGGGAATTCATGATCCATCACTTCATCGGTGAAGCAGAGGGGGTGTGCGGCGCCTCTGTGCCGGGCTATGTCGCGACGCAGTCCGGCTGCGTCTGACTGGTTATATTCGGCCCGGCCGGATTTGCTATTAGTGTATCCGGTATGACGGTCATCGTCATGTGCTGTGGCGCGCCCCCGTGATCCATAGATCGATCTTGGTTGTCCTGCGGTGTTATCTAGTTTATCGCGCAGGTCGTGAGTATTGCCCCGGGCCATAGTAAACTGGCGTGGGGGTGCAGGCTGGTATTTGGGCTGATATGCTGTTTTATCCCGACCTCGAGGCGGCCGGTCAGCCGTGTGGCGCTCGAGTCCATATTCCTCGGCTACCAGGACTTCTGTCCATCTATCTGTGAGCAGGTCTTGATCAACTTGAAGCTGCTGCTGCTTCTTATTCAGGCTTCTAGCAGTGGCAATAAGCCGGTGCTTGAAGCGCTCCTGCTCTGCGGGGTCCTCGGGCACGCCGAACTGGTCATCGCCGAGGCTAATCTCGTCTTCAGAGGAAGGCATGTAGTTGTCCTCCTCCGGATACCCGTCCGTCGCCTGTTCGTCTGGGCTGTCCTGCCCATCTTCCGGCTTGGCCTACTTGAAGGCGGGCTGTTTGGGGTTGTATTCATCATCGGCACCGTCCGGATTGTTTTCCTCTTCGGTGCCGTTATTGCCTTGGCGGGGCTTGGAGTGGCGCTGGCGACGCCCATGCATTGTTTTTTTCTTGGAGGGGTTATCCTCCGTTGCCTCATCGCCATTAGTTTCTTTCGGAGTGTCCACCATATATATATATATCGTATGAAGAGGTGGCTGTCCACCGCCCTGTGAGCGGTGGCTCCTGTATGTCTCTGGCATCATCGTCCATAACGTCGATGTCTTCGAAGTCGAAGTCAAGCACGTCGGTTAAATCATCGACCGTGGCAATGAAGTGGGTGGTGGGTGGGCAGCGAATTCCTTCATCACCTGCTTCTCATTCAAGCCGGACATAGTTCGGCCCAGAGCCTCCTGACAAAGAGAGAGACTTTAATGAGTTCAGCATGTCGCCAAAGGGCGAGTGCTGAAACATGTCCGCAGCGGTAAACTCCATTACTGGAGCTCAACCTGGCTTGGCTGGCTCGAGAGTGTGCGGACCGGAACCAACAACCGGATACGAGTCCGGGGGTCCGGGATTACAGGCCTCCTCAGAGGTGAGACCTGTGTTCGGTTCCCCCGCCGATGAGTATGCGGCTTGTAGAGAAGGGTCCACCCCTCCGTCCTTGGGCAACGCAGCCTCTCCCGGATTTAGATCTCAGGCTACTGCAGGGATGATGTCCCGAGTATTGTCCGACTGCAGGTCTGGGCCGTGCTCGTCATGACTGTCTAGCGCTCCTGGCACAGGGCCGAATCCGTCAAAGATCAAGTCTCTGTGAATATCCGCCATGTAGTTCAAGTTTCCGAACCTGATCTGGTGACCAGGGGCATAGCTGTCGATCTGCTCCAGATGACCAAGCGAATTGGCCCGCAGTGCGAAGCCGCCGAACACAAAGATCTGTCCGGGGAGAAAAGTCTCGCCCTGGACCGTGTTGTTAGCGAATGAAGATGCCATCAAGCCTTGAAGCGACGACACAGAGGAACTCTCAATGAAAGCATCAATGTCGGTGTCAAAACCGGCGGATCTCGGGTAGGGGGTCCCGATCTGTGCGTCTAAGGCTGATGGTTGTCGGTGTCAAAACTGGCGGATCTCGGGTAGGGGGTCCCGATCTTTGCGTCTTAGGCTGATGGTAACAGGAAGCAAGGGACACAATGTTTACCCAGGTTCGGCCCTCTCGATGGAGGTAAACCCCTACTTTCTGCTTGATTAATATTGAAGATATGGGTAGTACAAGAGTAGATCTACCACGAGATCATAGAGGCTAAACCCTAAGAGCTAGCCTATGATGGTATGATTGTAATTGTGATTGGCCTTCTAAGGACCATGCTCTCCGGTTTATATAGACACCGGAGAGCTAGGGTTTACATGGAGTCGGTTACAAGGAAGGAAAAATAATATCCGGATCGCCAAGCTTGTCTTCCACGCAAAGGAGAGTCCCATCCGGACACGAGCCGAAGTCTTGAGTCTTGTATCTTGACGCTTCTATAGTCCGGACGATGTATATAGTCCGGCTGTCCGGATACCCCCTTATCCAGGACTCCCTCAGTAGCCCCTGAACCAGGCTTCAATGACGATGAGTCCGGCGTGCAGTCTTGTCTTCAACATTGCAAGGCGGGTTCCTCCTCCGAATACTCCAAGGTTATTATTGAACACATAGGTCATGTCCGGATCTGCAAAATGATCTTCACATACCACCATAGAGAGAATGATACTTCAGCTGACAACTTTTAGACGACGTGACATGCCATTAGGGCCAGGTCATTATTCGAACCGTTTCTTCACAACCAGCCACAACATGCATTGCGAGGCGGTTTCCTTGACACGTCTTGTCAAAGCAGAGATCATGTCCCCTTATCACGGGATTCTCATCAATACGGGTATGGGTAATCCCCCCATGCCATCAATCGTGGCGCTTGGGAAGTAAGCGATTCTCAACAGGCTAGTGGGGAGGCACACCGCTTTTGTCGCCTCTATAAAGGGATAAGAGTTCCTCATTTTTACCCATGCCTTCTTGCTCCCTCACATACTCTTGCCCCCTCGAGCTCCAGCGCCCTAGTCCAGGTCTTCTCCGTACAGTTAGTCATGTCTGGAGCAGGAGGCAAGTGGGTGGCTTCCACCGTGACGGAGAAGAAGATCGCGAATCTCTGGGCGGCCGGATACTTGGCCGCAGATATAGCGCACCGGCTACCAGACGAGGGGCAGGTCATTCCAACTACAGGACCCCACGAGAGGGTCGTGTTCCTTGCCCACTTCGTTCGTGGACTGGAGTTTCCACTCCACCCCTTCGTCTGCGGGCTCATGTTCTACTACGGCTAGACTTCCATGATCCAGCTCCGAACTTCGTCCTCAACATCTCGGCATTCATCGTCATATGCGAGGCTTTCCTCCGCATCAAGCCTCATTTCGGCTTGTGGCTGCAAATCTTCTGCGTGAAGCCGAAGATCGTGAGTGGCCACCAAGCGGAGTGCAGAGGAGCCATGGTGGGCAAGATGCCTAATGTCACCTGGCCTAACAGCTCCTTTGCGGAAACCGTGAAGGGGTGGCAATCGGGGTGGTTCTACATCACCGAGCCACGCGACGCCAACTGGGCGGCGGCCCCCGAGTTCCGATCTGGAACCCCTATGCGGCTCACATCATAGGAATAGAAGGGCCTGTTATGGGGCGAATCTACAGAGCTGACCGGACTCATCGACTGCATCAAGGGCATGAAGGACAAGAACATCAAGCTTGTCAACGTGATCCAAGTTATGCTCATTCGCCGGATTCTGCCGTGCCAAAGGCGGGCATTCAATCTATGGGAGTTCGTCCCGGCCGAACACCGGACGCTCCAGAGGCTCTATGGCATGAAGCACAAGAACGCATGGAAGGCATTGTTCAAGGCCACTGAAGTACCTCCTCTCATAACCGAGGACCATGGGCTCCACGCCGCACGGCACCCTATCCAGGTGAGTTCTCAGGCCACCACCGGGTCCGGTTCTTCCCAATGTATTCATGAAGAACTCCCAAGTGATTGTGTATATTTGTTTAGGAGTATGTGGAGACAGCGGAGCGGATTGACAGTCCGGCTCTGTTGCCAGAAAGCCCAACCAATGATCTTCTGACGAAGATGCTGGTCCTGGCGCCCTATAAGGCCCCGGGGACCCGAAAGGGTCTTCGAAGTAAGGTTGCTCAAGCCTCGTCTGAAGACGACAAGGCGCACTCCTCCCTCGAAGGGGAAGAAGAAGAAGAGGCCGCTGCGTCCGGAAAGGATGGGGGCCTGAGACAGCGAACCAGGGGGCCAGGAGAGGCCCCCGGCGTAAGGCCGTCATACCCTTGTCGTCCGATGACGACGAGGCAGATTCCTCCCGCGGAGGCGGGGAGGAACAAGGAGAAACACCACCTCCCCATGTCGGGGGAGGGAAGAAGAGGAAGGTCGCCCTGGTGGGGGAGACTGGGACGTCCAAGAAGGGAAAAGCATCCCTTCCGGACTACTCCGCCACCGCCGCCGATAGCGAGGAAGGATGGCTGCCCAGGAAGAAGCCCCTTGTGCAATCGTAAGTATCCACACTCAATCGTAATTTCGCTTCATAGTTTTGTTTATAATGCCGAACTTGTATGCAGTCCGGCTAGGGACCATCCAGAAGTGTCATCTTCGGACGGGTCCTTGAGTGAGTCAGCAATGAACTCACTCCCGACGGCCAAGTCTCCTCGTCCTGCGGACGACCCGGAGGTGTTGTCCCGAAGGCTCCCGGCGATGGCGGAGGTGGCCCTGGAGGCGCCTCAAGGTGGCGTCCCAGATATTGGACTCGCGGGGTTCAAGGTCCCCGCGGATCGTGTTGATGAGAGCCATGGCAAGCCGGGCTCTCAGCCGAACACTATTCCGGAGCCTTCAGTGGTTCCGGACTTAGGCGGGAAGCCCCTCGTTATGGAAGGAGTGTCGTATTATCAAGGACTTCCATTGCGCCCCAGGCACCGGATTATCTGCTGGAAGCGCTTCGCGACGCTTCCATAGATGAAGAGCAGCATACTCTCATGAGTGCGGTGATTCAGAAGGTTTTGTCCGCCAAGAGCGGACTAACCGAAGCCTACACCAGCCTCCTAACAGGCTTCTAGGTAAGCAGTAAAAATATGTGAAGTTACCACCCGATAGGTAGTAGCCCCAGATACTCTGTTTGGTGTTCGGAAAGAAAAACCAAACGGAGGGTCAACTAAAATCCGCAGGAGTCTAACAATAAGTCTGAATGTAAATAAACAGGCTGTGCTGCTGGCCGCTGCTGCTCGTACGGCCGAAATCGCTGGCGTAACGCAGGACTTAGAGCGGGCACAGGGAGAGCTCGGCCTCGCGAGGAGGTAGCTCGAGGAGAGCAAAAGTGAAGGATTCCCCTCTCTCATATAATGAATAGTAAATAAAATTTGATTATGCTAACGACAAAACATCATGATATGCTAACAGAGGCCACCACCGAAGTGGCGTCTCTCAAGAAGGCGCTATCCGAGGCCGAACACAAAGCGGCCTTGGAACTCAAGGAGCGCAAAAAGCAAGAAGCCTGAGTGGGCGAAGTACAAGAAGCTCGAGTCCAGAGAGCGTGAGCTGAAAGCAAAAGAGGCCAAGCTTACGAAGGCCCTTACAAATATTAAAGACGCCAAGGCCGAAGCCGAGAGGGCACAACAGGAGATCCAGGAGGCCAAAAAGATAGCGGCGGGTAAGAATTTTTTTTGCAAAGCAAACATGTGGAGGAGGCGTTTCTTTTACTTACCCAAATCCGGAGCTCTCCAGGGGCATTCGCAGATCTACCACACAGCATATCAGATGCCGCGGAGTTCTACCGTGCCCAGGAGGGGAGCTCAACAGAGAAGTTGTTCTGGTCCCAGTATGCTGGGGCCGAACATTCAACGCCTCCGAGTGACCAACTGAAGCAGTTGGTCGAACTCCACAAGGCGGCCAAAGTGGCTATGAAGGATCTCATAGACTGGATATGTCCTGGTGAGCTTCTGCCCACCAGCTACTTCGGCCTGATCAAGCGGATGGTGGATGCCTGTCCGCGACTGGAAGTCATCAAGCGATCTGTTTGCATTGAGGGTGCCCGCTGGGCCCTTGCCCGCGTGGAGGTGCATTAGGGCAAGCTGGATGCGGAGAAGCTGGTGAAGGACGGGCCGCCGAAGGGCAAGCCGCATCATGTCCCCGAGAAGTATTATGATGGCGTTATGAAGGGTGCTTGCCTCGTGGCCGATGAGTGTACTAAAGACATAATTTTTGAATGAATTCACCACTGTCATGTTTGTAATTTAAAGACGAAGTTACTTGCGATATGGAGCTCTTTTGTGATTTAAAATATTACCTTCTGTGCAGCTGTTTATCAAATTCTGAAAGTAGGCCAGTCATCGGCTTCCGCCCCCGTGTAACTAGTACTGGGGTGTTCGTGGAAAACCCGGACACTCTTTATCCAAATGTTTGGTCCCTTAAGGAGGTGTCCAGCGCAACGAACTAGGCAATCGAACTATACGGCTTTATAACCTTCACTTAGCCATAGAAGTCTTTGATTTTAAATTTCGGTGAAGCCCCTAGAATCTAGAAGGCCGAATTGAGGCGCTATACACGCCTATATCGGACAAAGCCGAATTATCGCCTAAAGCGGAAAAATCTTTAAGGATTTTAAGACCTCTCGAACAGCGACCAGCTCTCACCACATCATGCCGGACAGTTTTGTGCTTTCTCTACTGAGGTGCTCGTCCGGAAAAACCAGGGCACAATCGCAGTAGTTCTCCCTGCGCTACCTTAGCCGCATTAACGAAACGTAAGTCACCAAAACAAGGGAGTCGGGCTATCCCAACTATAACCCAAGACATGATTCGGACCTGATGCATATAATGCTATAAGTTCGGGGGGCCGCACTGTTGAAAGTGTTCAGACTTGTCTTGTCGTATTATGGGGCGCTATAAGAAGCCCTGGCAAAATCAACGTACCAAAGTGTACGGATGCAGAATCAAATAGACATTTATAAAAAATGTTCAAATAAAAATAAGTAAGCTGACGCTACATATGGTCTCCCATTGATGAATAATATGTTTAAGCGTATGTTTACAATGAATGCATTAAGCGGAGATAAATAGGATTATTTGACATGTCCTATCCAGGAGCAGGCTACGTACAGATAGATAAAGCAGGAACAACGATCGTGAATAGATTCCACCTGGATGTTTCCTGGTGTGCCCGAAGCCTGTTACCTCCTGGGTTTCCTCTCCTTTGTAAGTACGACAATCCGGCTCTTCTGGAGAAGCTGCACTAAAGCGATGTCCTTAAGGGTAAAAGGAAAGGTTACGAAGCAATACCGTAATGTTAACTGAGCCACTGTTACGCCTCCGCCCGTGCCCATGGTATTTTGAGTGCGTAATTGTGTACGCGTAGCACGAATGCTGCTTGGGTGTGACTTGGGCGGAGGCCGGACTGCTAGTCATGCTCTTGACGTGCCTGATGATCCTATTGCGGGGTGTTCCACCCTCGCTTGACGGAGCTTGAGGTTGTCGTCGCTGGATTGGTGGTTTGCCGGACGAGGCCGCATTGTACTTCAGCCGCAAGGGACGCAGTGTGTTCTTCTGTACGGAGAGAGCGGTCCATATTTCCGTTGACTGTTATGACCCCGCGCAGGCCTGGCATCTTGAGCTTGAGGTATGCATAGTGTGGTACCGCATTGATCTGGCAAATGCGGTTCGTCTGAGCAGTGCGTGGTAACCACTACGGAAAGGGACGATATCGAAGATTAGCTCTTTGCTTCGGAAGTTATCTGGAGATCCGAAGACCACTTCCAATGTTATGGAGCCCGTACAACGGGCCTCTACTCCAGGAATGACACCCTTAAAGGTGGTTTTGGTGGGCTTAATCCTTGAAGGATCGATGCCCATTTTGCACACTGTGTCCTGATAAAGCAGGTTCAGGCTGTTGCCTCCGTCCATAAGGACTCTTGTGAGGTTAAATCCATCTATAATTGGGTCTAAAACCAATGCGGCTGAGCCGCCGTGACGGATGCTAGTAGGATGATCCCTATGATCAAAGGTGATCGGACAAGCTGACCGTGGGTTGAATTGGGGACGACTGGCTCCATCGCGTATACGTCCCGTTGTGCTCGCTTCCGTCCCCGCTTGGGGATGTGAGTGGCGTAGATCATGTTGACCGTTTTCACCTGGGGGGGAATTTCTTCTGCCCCCCCCCCCCATGTTCGGACGCCGGGGCTCGTCGTCATCGTCGCTGTGCAGCCCCTTGTCCTTGTTTTCGGCGTTTATTTTGCTGGCCCGTTTAAATACCCAACAGTCTCTATTGGTGTGGTTGGCTGGCTTGTCCGGGGTGCCATGAATTTGGCACGAGTGCTCCAGTATGTGGTCTAGACTGGACGGTCCCTTATTGTTTCTCTTGAATGGCTTCTTCCGCTGACTGGATTTGGATCCGCTGAATCCGACATTGACCCCGTGTCTTCGGTGTTGTCGCCATTGTTCCGTCGCTTGTGTCTGTTGCGCTGTGGCTTGCCATTATTGTCTCGGACATCTGAAGTTCCAGAATGTGGCGTAGTGCTACTGCGAGCCAACCAGCTATCTTCGCCCGTGCAAAAGCGGGTCATTAGTGTCGTGAGAGCTACCATGGGCTTTGGTTTTTCCTGGCCGAGCTGTCTGGCGAGCCACTCGTCATGGATATTATGCTTGAAGGCCGCCAGGGCTTCGGCGTCCGGACAGTCGACTATTTGGTTCTTTTTAGTTAGGAACCGAGTCCAGAATTTCCTGGCTGATTCTCCGGGCTGTTGAGTAACGTGGCTCAAGTCATCGGCGTCAAGAGGTCGCACATATGTGCCCTGGAAGTTGTCAAGAAATGCGTCTTCCAGATTTTCCCAACTGCCAATGGAATTTGCGGGCAGGCTGTTTAGCCAGTGCCGGGCAGGTACTTTGAGCTTAAGGGGAAGATACTTGATGGCATGTAGATCATCTCCGCGGGCCATGTGAATGTGGAGAAGGAAATCCTCGATCCATACAGCGGGGTCTGTTGTGCCATCGTATGATTCGATGTTTACGGGTTTAAACCCTTCTGGGAATTCATGATCCATCACTTCATCAGTGAAGCAGAGGGGGTGTGCAGCGCCTCTGTGCCGGGCTATGTCGCGGCGCAGTACGACTGCGTCTGACTGATTGTATTCGGCCCGACCGTATTTGCTATTACTGTATCTGGTATGACGGTCCTCGTCATGTGCTTTGGCGCGCCCCCATGATCCGTAGATCGATCTTGGTTGTCCTACGGCGTTACCCAGTTTATCGCGCAGGTCCTGAGTATTGCCCCGAGCCATAGTAAACCGGCGCGGGGCTGTAGGCTGGTATTCCGGCTGATATGCTGTTTTGTCCCGACCTCGAGGTGGCCGGTCAGCCGTTTGGCGCTCCAGTCCATATTCCTCGGCTGCTAGGACTTCTGTCCATCTATCTGTGAGCAGATCTTGATCAGCTTGAAGCTGCTGCTTCTTCTTCTTCAGGCTTCTCGCAGTGGCAATAATCCGACGCTTGAAGTGCTCCTGCTCTGCGGGGTCTTCGGGTACGCCGAACTCGTCGTCGCCGAGGCTAACCTCATCTTCGGAGAGGGGCATGTAGTTGTCCTCCTCCGGATACCCGTCTGTCGCCTGTTCATCTGGGCTATCATGCTCGTCTTCCTGTTCGGCCTGCTCGAATGCGGGCTGTTCGGGGTTGTATTCATCGTCGGCACCGTCCGGATTATTATCGTCTCCGGTGCCGGTATTGCCTTGGCGGGGCTTGGAGCGGCGCTGGCAACGCCCATGCTTTGCTTTTTTCTTGGAGGGGTTAGCCTCCGTTGCCTCATCGCCATTGGTTTCTTTTGGAGTGTCCACCATATATATATCGTATGAAGAAGTGGCTGTCCACCGCCCTGTGAGTGGTGGCTCCTGTATGTCTCCTGCATCGTCGTCCATACCGTCGATATCTTCGAATTCTAAGTCGAGCACGTCGGTTAAATCATCGATCATGGTGACAAAGTGGGTTGTGGGTGGGCAGCAAATTCCTTCGTCGCCTGCTTCCCACTCAAGCCGGACATAGTTTGTCTCAGCGCCTCCTGACAGAGAGAGAGACTTTAATGAGTTCAGCATGTCGCCAAAAGGCGAGTGCTGAAAGATGTCCGCTGCGGTAAACTCCATCACCGGAGCCCAACCTGGCTCGACTGGCTCGAGAGTGTGCGGGCCAGGGCCAACAGTTGGATAAGAATATGGGGTCCCAGGGTTACAGGCCTCCATGGAGGTGAGACCTGTGTTCGGCTCCACCGCCGATGAGTGTGCGGCCTGCGGGGAGGGGTCCAGCCCTCCGTCCATAGGCAACGCAACCTGCCCCGGATGTAGATCCGAGGCAGCTTCAGGGACGATGTCCCAAGCATTGTCCAACAACATGTCTAGGCCATGCTCGTCGTGACTGTCCGGCGTTCCTGGAACAGGCTCGAATCCGTCGAAGATCAAATCTCCGCGGACATCTGACGTGTAGTTCAAGTATCCGAACCTGATCTGGTGGTCAGGGGCGAAGCTATCGATCTGCTCCAAGTGGCTAAGCGAATTGGCCCGCGGTGCGAAGCCGCCGAACACAAAGATCTGTCTGGGGAGAAAAATCTCACCCTGGACCGTGTTGTTGATGATTGAAGACGCCATCAAGCCTCGAAGCGACGACACAGAGGAACTCTCAATGAAAGCACCAATGTTGGTGTCAAAACCGGCGGATCTCGGGTAGGGGGTCCCGATCTGTTAGTCTTAGGCTGATGGTAATAGGAAGCAAGGGACACAATGTTTACCCATGTTCAGGTCCTCTCGATGGAGGTAAAACCCTACTTCCTGCTTGATTAATATTGAAGATATGGGTAGTACAAGAGTAGATCTACCACGAGATCGTAGAGGCTAAACCCTAAGAGCTAGCCTATGATGGTATGATTGTAATTTTGATCGGCCTTCTAAGGACCATGCTCTCTGGTTTATATAGACACCGGAGAGCTAGGGTTTACATGGAGTCGGTTACAAGGAAGGAAAAATAATATCCGGATCGCCAAGCTTGTCTTCCATGCAAAGGAGAGTCCGATCCGGACACGAGCCAAAGTCTTGAGTCTTGTATCTTGACGCTTCTATAGTCCGGACGATGTATATAGACCGGCTGTCCAGATGCCCCCTGATAGAGGACTCCCTCAATGGTGACAGGAAGCAAGGGACACAATGTTTACCCTGGTTCGGGCCCTCTCGATGGAGGTAAAACCCTACTTCCTGCTTGATTAATATTGAAGATATGAGTAGTACAAGAGTAGATCTACCACGAGATCGTAGAGGCTAAACCCTAGAAGCTAGCCTATGATGGTATGATTGTAATTGTGATCGGCCTTCTAAGGACCATCCTCTCCTGTTTATATAGACACCGGAGAGAGCTAGGGTTTACATGGAGTCGGTTACAAGGAAGGAAATATAATATCCGGATCGCCAAGCTTGTCTTCCACGCAAAGGAGAGTCCCATTCGGACACGGGTCGGAGTCTTGTGTCTTGTATCTTCACGCGTCAATAGTCCGGACGATGTATACAGTCTGGTTGACTGGATACCCCCTAATCCAG
>NC_041393.1:150209408-150226696 GCF_002162155.2 Triticum dicoccoides
CACCGTCAAGAAGAAGGACGAGATTGTATGCACCCACCCAACGATCAGCCCCTTTCTGATGACAGGAACGTCAAGATGAGTACCTCGCTGATGAGCTGATCAATGCTGCCAAAGGCTCATCCACCGGTTCGACTGCTAATCCTTCTTCAGCACCTGCATCAAACAATGAGAAACCGATCGAAGTGAAGAACAGATTTCACTCGACGATAAACCCAACATATTCAAAGATAAGTCCAGAGGTTCCTAACCGCAGATTAAAAGTACTCGGGCGTGAGGCCCAAAAGAGTTTTAATAATTACAAAATCACTCGGCATTCCGAGGCGAATAAAAGTGGAGCATAATGTTTTTCCATCACTCGACGGGAGAAGGGCTGGACGGATTGCAGAAGCTATCAAGATCGATGCTGTCGGCAATGTGGGTAGCTTCCTCGAGGAAGGTGTCCATGAAGTCCTGGAAAGAGTTCTTCTTAGTATTCGCTACCTTGAGGGCCGCCAGCTTCTCTTCTTTAGCCTCCTTGCAGTGCACGCGAACCAATGACAAGGCGACGTCAGCGCCACAGCGGGCAGAGGACTTCTTCCACTCTTGCACTCGGTTAGAGATTTGGTTGAGTCAAGTCATCAGCAACTCGTGACTTTGAGAAAGTTCGACCTAAGGCTAAAGTTCGGCGTCCACTCGGGTCATCGCAGCCTTCAGCCGAGCCAGGCAGTCGACAGCTCCGTCCAAGCGTGATTCCAATCGAAGCAAGTTCATCGCAACTTCATATTTCACGGGACAATTGATGGGGTCGAGACCTGTCCCTACCCGTCTAGTTTCAGCTTCAATGTCCTGGCAAAGTTCTGTTCCATCGCCAAAAACAATGAGTTGACAGTATTGCAAATTTCAGTCGACGGCAGTTATCTAATTGAACAGCCATACCTTCAAGCTTCAAGACAAGCTTCGCCGCA
The DNA here is from genome assembly GCF_002162155.2 of Triticum dicoccoides. Taxonomy (NCBI): domain Eukaryota; kingdom Viridiplantae; phylum Streptophyta; class Magnoliopsida; order Poales; family Poaceae; genus Triticum; species Triticum dicoccoides. Next base: position 150,210,353 of record NC_041393.1, read on the forward strand.
AGTTGTTCCAAATAGGACTCTAGCTTGCCCGTTTTTGCTCAGAGGTCGTCGACTTCAGTGGTCAGGTTCTCCTTGTCCTTCCTCAGTTGCTCGACTTCCCGATTGGCGTCCGAGACGGCAGTCTTCAACTCCGAGTTGTCATCCTCCAACTTGCCGACTGAAGCCAGCTTCTGGTCCGCAAGCGTCATCTACTCACGTGCTTCTTTGTGGGCAGCAGCAAGGTCCTGGTCCTTCTTCTCCAAAGCCTCCTTCATTCTCACTAAAGAAACAACACTCTTCAGACGAGCCTGAAGTTGGCGGTTTTCACTACACACATCTGCTTGTGTGAAGTCACTCGGTTCAAAGAGACTGAATGAAAAGCAGTGGAAAGTGCGAACTACTAAGCAGACAAGATAGTCGAATGATTACCTCCCATGATGGATGTCTCTTGTTCTGCAGTCTTGAGATTCTTCTTTGCGAGTTCAAGGTCAAGTTCAACGCTGATATGCTTCTTCTTCAACTCGGAAAGACGAGCTCCAAGATCAGAAGACCTCTGCAGTCAGCAAGAATGATTTATCAGTCAACAGAAATAAGAAGCGTCGACAGAGAAAAGATATTCTAAGACTACTATCGAATAAAATATTCACCAAGTAGTCTCGGGGACTACACCTAGTGGGTGCACTTAGCGTGCCCCCAATGGTTTAGATCAATACTCAGCAGGGTCTGGCTAGCGTGAGTTCAAAAAAAAGAGGAAAGAAAGAGATACATTCTAAGACCTCAGTCGACTGCCAGCAGTCGACCATGGTCTCGGGGACTACACCCAGTGGGTGCACTCGGCATGCCCCCACTGGTTCAGAAAGTCCGCTAAGATTCAACACAAGTCGAGTGACATTGCAGATTTCCCAAGCTCTAAGCAAAGAAACACCCCAGTGGGTGATCAGATATAAGGCAACATTCGAAAGTTCAGTCGGAGCCTTGCCGACCTAAACATTGGCCTGAAGGGCAGTACTGGCGTTGTAAGCCACTTGGCTAGCCTCGTGGACCACCTTCACCAGCTCCATGACAAGGCTCACCTGGCGAAGAGCTTCCCTAGCGGCACTCGGTGAGTTATCCGGAGTCTGATACGCAGCAAAAAGTGATGGCTGCAGAGCAGCCGAAGTAGTCGCCGGGTCAGAGGCGTGGGGTTGCACTGGAGCAGCAGGAGTCGGTGTAGTCGAGTCCGCCGGACAATCAGTCGTCAACGGGCTGGTGAATGTGACGCTGGTCCGAACAGGCTCTCCTGAACGATCGACCACCACCTCGAGCGCCGGCGCCGGCTGAGGAACCTGAACTTCAAGCCTCCTCCTGCCAGAGCTCCCGCTCCTCCTCCTCCTCCTCTCCTGTAGAGGCACCTCTTCTTCATCATCAGGAAGCACAACAACTTCTTGCAGAACTACAGAAAAAGAGAAATGTCAGAAACTCTGCCGATTGGCTATCTACTCAACTTAATGAAGCTTGGTCGATCAGACTTACCAACTCGTGAGGTGGCCTCTTCGTCTCCTGGCGCCTTGTCAATGTCCATGTCAGTGGCAGCAGAGGTGGGACTTGAAATACACATGAATTGGTTGGTCAGAACAAGAAAATGTTCAGTCGACCTACGAAAACGCAAGCGAGATACTCACCCCGAAGCAACAGGGACGCCCATCTTGATCCGTGGCAATGTCTTCTGAGCCTTGGGAGGAGCAACTTTAGGCTGCTTGGCCACCTTCTCTGTCGGCTCCGGAGTCGTCGTCCGAGTGCGCTTCTGAGTATTGGCACTCTGGGCCACGCTTTTCCTGTGCCCGCTAGACGGATCATGCTGCTGTTTGGATCGACGTTCAGAGCGCGGCGGCGAGTCAACTTCTTCCTCCTCGTCCGACTCCTCGCTCTCCTCCTCCTCCTCTTCTCCCGGAGACTCCCACTCGCCACTCTCCTCCGCACTGTCCTCCCCCTCCTCGTCCTGCTCCAAAGCTTGTTCGTCATTGGGCATCGAATGCATCTCAGTGAATACCTACAGAGCAAATCGATCGAGTAAGAGTCAGCCAACATCAAGTACAGTCGGAACGCGAGCGGGAAGTAGTCGGAACAAAGAATATACCTTGTCGGGTGGGTTACCATCGCTGAAGGGGACGACTTGCCTGGATCCTCTAGGGTTGTCCTGGTTGCCTGTGATATCCCTCAGCCACAAAGCTACGGTTTCGGTCGGTACTTCTTCTGGATGGACCCGAGCGGTGTCGTCCGGTCCGGAATATAGCCACATCAGGTGATCGCGGGCCTGGAGAGGATGGATGCGTCGACTGAGGAACACTTCCAGCAAGTCCAGGCCGGTAACGCCACATTGATGAGCTGGACCACTCTGTCCACCAACATCCTCGTCTCCACGGTCTCAGCAGCGGTTACTTTCAGTGGAGCAGGAGTCTGAACACGGTCGAACGAGAAGTGGGGAAGACCGGTCGACTGACCTAGAGCTGCGACGTCCTGGCAGTAGAACCAGGACGACTTCCAACCTCTAATAGATTCAGGGAGAGTCATAGCAAGAAAGGCACTCCTATTCCTCTTTTGGATACCTAAACCCCCGCACATCTGGATGATGTGGGTTTTCGAGTCACTCGAGTTCGCCTTTTTTACTGACTGGGGACGAATGGTGAAGATATGTTTAAAGAGACCCCAGTGCGGGCGACACCCTAAGAACTTCTCGCACATCGATACAAACACAGCTAAATACGTGATGGTGTTGGGAGAAAAATGGTGGAGCTGAGCGCCAAAGAAGTTCAAAAATCCCCGGAAGAAAGGGTGCGGAGGGAGCGAGAAACACCGGTCGACGTGAGTGGCGAGCAGAACACACTCACCCGGTCGAGGTTGTGGTTCCGTCTCCCCCTTCGGTAGCCTCGCCGCTCCCTTGGCAATCAGCCCGGACTCCTCCAGTTCGGCCAGATCCTCCTGCCGGACCGAAGACCGGATCCAATCGCCCTGGATCCAGCCCGGAGGCAGCCCCGCACGCGACGACGATCCGTGGTTCTGCTTCTTGTCTTTCGCCACCCTGTCGCTTTCTTAGCGCGCTCTAGCACCGCCGTCTTGTCCTTCACCATGGCGAGGGAGCAGCGGCATCGAGAGCGGAGGCGCTAGGCGCGATGGAGAAGTGGAGGAGAAAGAAGGGGGAACATGCGTGCACAGTGCAAGCGCCTCGGCCCCGTCACCTTATAAAGGGTCACTTCCGAGTGACTGACGCGTGGGACCAAGCAATCCCGTCAAATCCCGCAACAGTTGCGCGCAGCATACGTGGCGAAAAAGGCAGTGCGGTAATCGAGGCATCACTACTTATCCGGACGCATGAGGTCACCAGTTTAGTCGATAGCTCACTGAAATCCGGGATACATCGCAGACAATCGCTCCCAAGATCTCGCGCTCTAACACAGCACTCAACGCATGAGGTCACCAGTTTAGTCGATAGCTCACTGAATGGATCAAGGCGACTGAGTCGACAGCGAAGTACCAATGCGGGCGTTCAGTCTTGCAGAAAACACTCGTGAAGACACGAAACTCGGAGCAGGTTCAACTTCAACCTACTTTGCACTCGCACCTTAATCCATTCGGGGGCTACTAACGCGGATACAGACCTGGGGTAGGGTCATAGGCCTGACCTATACGTCCTACCCAAGGTCACTACCCACGAAGATAAAAGGACCAAGAGACAACAGGAGAGCACCGATCGAATACGTCGAGTGCAATCCACTCGACGGCCACATCACTCGGAGGTCCTCCTCCCTACCGTCACTCGACCATATGGAGAGTCACTCGGCTTATCAAAGACCAGGAGTTGGAAGGGCACGCAACGGCCAGACGTTCACCCCTTAGTCTTTATAAGCATTAAGAGTACTTAAGGGTCGCGTTACCAGTAACGCCCCTTACTTTATGTACATTAAGCCCCTTGTAATGGTGGTGGGCGGGGGTCCTGGCGCACTCTATATAAGCCACCCCCCTCTTCTGGGACAAGGGTTCGCACCCCCTGTAATATCGCACATAATCCAATCGACCGCCTCCGGGCACCGAGACGTAGGGTTGTTACTTCCGCTGTGAAGGGCCTGAACTCATAAATCCCGCGTGTACACCTTCACCATTGCTGAGATCTTGCCTCTCCATACCTACCCCCCTTTCTACTGTCAGTCTTAGGACCGCGACACTGGATATGAGGGGTGCCGGTCAATCCGCGCGTTTGAGGCTTGTTTGAGGAGTCTGTCTGGGTCGCTTTTTATGATCGGTCATTTACCGGGCCATCTGCTCGGACGTTTGAGGTGGATTTGGGATGCCCGGCTGTAGATGCTCTTATAGACTGGATCATATGTCATACTCATGCTCTAAAAATACTAAGGCCAACTCTAACATGGTGCAACAAAACACAATTAAATGTCAGAACTTGTGGTCAAAATGTCTGAAATCCCACAAACTAAAGCGAAGATGGAGAGGTTTGCGGGTGTATGACCTCTAGCGTGCGACAAGCTCGACCCACCCAAAGACCTTACCTGAAGCTTCGATTTTCTCACTTTAACCCCCCTCTATGTTAACGTAGCCTGAGACCAACGCCGTTGTTGTACCACACCCACTCGATCGCCAAGGCCTTGCCGGACCTGCGCTACTCCACCTGGACACCAAACCGGATTTGCCTACACCTTCCTTCCACGCTTGATGCAGCCGCCGCCCACATACCCTCCGCCCCTGACATTGTCATCCGGTGGACACCGCGCCCAACAAATGTTTGGGCAAATGTCGTAGTTAAATTTATTGTCGTTTTTGTTGTTTACTTTCAAGCAAACATGATGGATTATGACGAGAAGTATTTCTACATCGAGTACATTGATAGATCTTGATGGTCTGCAAGTGCACAAGGCTATATAGAAATTTCGTGTTATGTAAGGTTTGTCGATCCCACGGAGAGCGAATAGGATGGCACCATAATCCCAGCAGCTGCATTGTCACTTAACACAACCACACTCACACCTAAACCAGAGTTTGGAAATAGCTCACTTTAGTAGGTTGCTGGGGAATGGAAAATAAATACTAAACTAAGTAGAGAAAATAAACTAAGAGAAGTATGTGATGTTTTAGATGAGATTGTTGGCATCTAGGCACGGCCTCATTCAGGACGGGCGCGGAATGGAGATCGGTTTTACGACTATGTCACATTGTGACTAAGTCAGTACCCGCATTATAGGATGCGGTGGTCTACTTTTGAGTTTTCTCGCTCACATAACTTTATCCCTGAAGATGCACTATGTTAAGATAACTCAATCATTCTACTTCTTGTCCCATACCTGTGGCGGTTAACTTAAATATATTAAGGTCCTTGTGGTCTCGAGGACCGGACGAAGGCATTAGGTTCTAGGGACACTGTGCTCCTGGAATAATTATGTTCCCCTTAAGATATCTGCATGTGTCATGTTGTGAGACAATAGGTTTGGGAGGGAAACGGCATGACCCTCTGGGGGTGGACTATCACATATATATAATGAGTGGGGCACAATGTACAACATACCTATATGTATATAGAAGCTATACAGTCTAACACCCTCCCTCAATCTTAGCCACTTCCTAAAGAATCTAGAAGGGTAAGATTGCGTCTACAAGCCTCAAACTGTGGTAGAGACAATGGCTTGGTGCAGATGTCTGCAAGTTGATCCTTGGAAGAGTGAACCTGATCTGTAGTTGCTTCTGAGAGACACGTTCCCGCACAAAGTGATAGCCAACTTCAATGTGTTTTGTTCGGGCATGAAATACCGGATTTGTAGAAAGGTATGTAGCACCGATGTTGTAACACCAAAGGATAGGAGACTGTGATTCTGATATACCCAATTCCTGAAGCAAAGACTGTACCCAGATAATTTCTGCAGTAGCATTAGTCATAGCCTTATACTCAGCTTCAATACTAATATGTGAAACAATAGCCTGTTTCCAAGCACTCCATGCGATCAAGTTAGAGCCAAAGAACTTATCATAGCCCCCCGTGGATCGCCTGCCATCTGGACTGCCGACCTAGTCCGCATCAGAGTACGCCGAGAGGACCCCAGAGGGGTTCAGTCGTATATGCAGTCCATGAGATACGGTGAATCGGATGTAGCGCAATATGCGCTTAACAGCAGACCAATGAGTGTCACGAGGCTCCTGCAGATACTGACACACTCTGTTGACAGCAAAAGAAATATCCGGTCTCGTGATCGTCAAGTACTGAAGACCACCAACAATACTCCTATACTTCATCGCATTAGTAGACGACATAAGCTCACCGCCAATAGCAGTGATCTTGTCAGTGGTAGACATAGGTGTAGTTGTCGGTTTGCACTTAAGCATCCCAGCCCGCTGCAACAAATCCAAAGAGTACTTCTTCTGCGTCATAACAAGTCCATCAGGCAAAGAAGAAACCTCCACACCAAGAAAGTAGTGAAGCTTCCCAAGATCTTTGACAGCAAAATCAGCACCAAGGGATCGAACAAGAGAAGTAGCAGTCGACTGAGAGGAGCTGACAAGAATAATATCATCCACATAGACCAGCAAGTACATAGTGACCTCAAGCTTCTGTAGAAGAAATAGTGATGAGTCAGCAGTCGATGATGCAAAAAAATGAGCACGAAGGGTCATTGCAAGACAAGCATGCCAAGCACGGGGTGCTTGCTTCATACCATAGAGTGCTTTGGTGAGACAACAGAGATAATCAGGACGATCAGGATCAGAAAAACCAGGAGGCTGTCGCATATAAACCTCCTCCTCCAATATGCCGTGAAGGAAAGCATTCTGCACATCAAGCTGACGAAGAAACCAAGCTCGAGTAACTGCAAGGGAGAGAAGAAGCCTGATGGTGGTAGGCTTAACCACCAGACTGAAGGTGACTTCGTACTCAAGACCATAGCGCTGCCGAAATCCTCTGGCAACCAGACGGGCTTTGTAGCGCTCAATAGACGCATCAGAATGCTTCTTCACTTTGAAAACCCATTTAGAATCAATAACGTTAACTCATGGTGGTGGAGGGACAAGAGTCCACATCTTATTATGAAGAAGAGCGTGATACTCCTGCTCCATGGCCTCTCTCCAATGAGGAATGCTCATAGAAACTTGATACGTATGCGGTTCAGACGACGGATCCACAAGCTCAGCAGTCATGCATGCAGCAAACCAAGCAACAGTACCATCATGGCGCTGCTTTGGTTGAAAATGCCACTGTGACTGCGTGTATGTGGACGTAAAGTAGCAGCAGGGGCCATGGAGGTCGAGGGTGTTGGGGAACGTAGTAATTCAAAAAAAATCCTATGATCATGCAAGATCTATCTAGGAGATGCATAGCAATGAGACGGGAGAGTGTGTCCATGTACCCTCGTAGACCGAAAGCGGAAGCATTTAGTAACGCGGTTGATGTAGTCGAACGTCTTCATGATCCAACCGATCCAAGTACCAGACGTATGGCACCTTCGTGTTCAGCACATGTTCAGCATGATGACGTCCCTTGCGCTCTTGATCCAGTTGAGGAGGAGGGAGAGTTCTGTCAGCACGACGGCGTGGTGACGGTGATGATGATGTTAGCGGCGCAGGGCTTTGCCTAAGCACTACGACGATATGACCAAGGTGTTAAATTTTAGAGGGGTGGCATCGCACATGGCTAAGAGATTGTCTGTTGTGCTTTGGGGTGCCCCCTTGCCCCCGTATATAAAGGAGGAGAGAGGGAAGCCGGCCAACCCTGTAGGGCGCGCCAATAAGGAGGAGTCCTACTAGGACTCCAAGTCCTAGTAGGATTCCCCTTGGTGGAAGGGGGGGAGAAGGAAGGGAGAGGGAGAGGGACAGGGAAAGGGGGGTCGTGCCCTCCCCTAGTCCTATTCAGACTCCCTATAGGGGGAGGGCTCCACCCCCTTGTGAGCTATCCTCTCTCTCCCCTATGGTCCATGATGGCCCATTGCTTCCCCGGGGGGTTCCGATAACCCCTCTGGCACTCCTTTTTACCCGGTACTTCTCGGAACTCTTTTGGTGTCCGAATACCATCGTCCAATATATTATTCTTTATGTCTCGACCATTTCGAGACTCCTCATCATGTACGCGATCTCATCCGTGACTCCAAACAAACTTCGGTCATCAAATCACATAACTCATAATACAAATCGTCATCGAACATTAAGCGTGCCGACCCTAGGGGTTCGAGAACTATGTAGACATGACCGAGACACCTCTCCGATCAATAACCAATAGCGGAACCTGGATGCTCATATTGGCTCCCACATATTCTACGAAGATCTTTATCGGTCAAACTGCATAACAACATACGTTGTTCCCTTTGTCATCGGTATGTTACTTGCCTGAGATTCGATCATCGGTATCATCATACCTAGTTCAATCTTGTTACCGGCAAGTCTCTTTACTCGTTCTGTAATGCTTCATCCCGCAACTAACTCATTAATCACATTGCTTGCAAGGCTTATAGTGATGAGCATTACCGAGAGGGCCCAGAGATTCCTCTCCGATATACGGAGAGACTAATCCTAATCTTGATCTATGCCAATCCAACAAACACCTTCGGAGACACCTGTAGAGCATCTTTATAATCACCTAGTTACTTTGTGATGTTTGATAGCACACAAGGTGTTTCTCCGTTATTCGGGAGTTGCATAATCTCATAGTCATAGGAACATGTATAAGTCATGAAGAAAACAGTAGCAATGAAATTGTAATGATCATAATGCTAAGCTAACAGGTGGGTCTTGTCCATCACATCATCCTCTAATGATGTGATCCCGTTCATCAAATGACAACACATGTTTATGGTTAGGAAACATAACCATCTTTTATTAATGAGCTATTCAAGTAGAGGCATACTAGGGACACTATGTTTTGTCTATGTATTCACACATGTACTAAGTTTCCGATTAATACAATTCTAGCATGAATAATAAACATTTATCATGATATAAGGAAATATAAATAACAACTTTATTATTGATTTATTGCCTCTAGGGCATATTTCCTACAGTCCCCCACTTGCACGAGAGTCAATAATCTAGATTACAATGTAATGATTCTAACACCCATGGAGTCTTGGTGCTGATCATGTTTTGCTCGTGGAAGAGGCTTAGTCAACGGGGCTGCAACATTCGGATCCATATGTATCTTGCAAATCTCTATGTCTCCCTCCGTCACTTGATGACGGATGGAATTGAAGCATCTCTTGATGTGTTTGGTTCTCTTGTGAAATCTGGATTACTTTGCCAAGGCAATTGCACCAGTATTGTCACAAAAGATTTTCATTAGACCCGATACACTGGGTATAACACCTAGATCGGATATGAACTCCTTCATCCAGACTACTTCATTTGCTGCTTCCGAAGCAGTACTCCGCTTCACACATAGATCCAGCCATGACGCTCTGCTTGGAACTGCACCAACTGACAGCTACACCATTCAATATAAATACGTATCTGGATTGCGACTTAGAGTTATCCGGATCAGTGTCAAAGCTTGCATGGACGTAACCATTTACTACAAGCTCTTTGTCACCTCCATAAACGAGAAACATATCCTTAGTCCTTTTCAGGTATTTCAGGATGTTCTTGACCGTTGTCCAGTGCTCCACTCCTGGATTACTTTGGTACCTCCCTCCTATACTTATAGCAAGGCACACATCAGGTCTGGTACACAGTATTGCATACATGATAGAACCTATGGTTGAAGCATAGGGAATGACTTTCATTTTTTTCTCTATCTTCTGCATTGGTCGGGCATTGAGGCTGACTCAACTTCACACCTTGTAACACATGCAAGAACCCTTTCTTTGACTGATCCATTTCAACTTCTTCAAAACTTTATCAAGGTATGTGCTTTGTGAAAGTCCAATTAAGCGTCTTGATATATCTCTATAGATCTTGATGCCCAATATGTAAGTAGCTTCACCGAGGTCTTCCATTGAAAAATTCTTATTCAAGTATACTTTTATGCTATCCAGAAATTCTGTACTATTTTCAATTAACAATATGTCATCCACATATAATATTAGAAATGCTAGAGAGCTCCCACTCTCTACACAGGCTTCTCCAAAAGTCCATATAAAACCATATGCTTTGATCACACTATCAAAGCGTATATTCTAACTCCGAGAGGCTTGCACCAGTCCATAAACGGATCGCTGAAGCTTGCACACTTTGTTAGCACCCTTTGGATTGACAAAACCTTCTGGTTGCATCATATACAACTCTTGTTTAAGAAATCCATTAAGGAATGCAGTTTTGACATCCATTTGCTAGATTTCATAATCATAAAATGCGGCAATTGCTAATATGATTCGGACACACTTAAGAATCACTATGGGTGAGAAGGTCTCATCGTAGTTAACTCCTTGAACTTGTCAAAAACCTTTCGCAACAAGTCGAGCTTTGTAGTTAGTAACATTACCGTTAGTGCCAGCCTTCTTCTTGAAGATCCATTTATTTTCTATGGCTTGCCGATCATCGGGCAAATCCACCAAAGTCCACACTTTGTTCTCATACATGGATCTTGTCGTGGTGGGTGCACGACAGATGCCAAGGGATGTCTAAAAAGAGGAGGAGGCTCGAGGGCGCTGGTGGGCTCCAGAGGCGAGGTTGGCATGCGCGGGCACGGGACGCCAGACATACCCAGGTTCGAGGCTCTCCGGAGAGATAATACCCCTACTCCTGCCGAGTTTAGTTGGATGATTGATAGTACAATGTTGCCTCTAGAGCTGTATGGAGGAGGAAGGAAGCTGGCCAAGGCTTGGGCTGCTCCTTCTCTCCAGTGTTTCCGTTGGGTGGCTAATCCTATGCTTACTTGTGTTTCTCTCGTGTCTCATACATGACTCTGCAGGCGTGGGTTCCTGGGGGGGGTTATAGATCAACCCACCTAGGATTACAATGATAATATGCCGAGTCGGTGGGTCCGTATTGTCGGTGTCCGGGATACCGAGCTGGGTCCCGCTTGAGGGCCTGTGGTTCGCCGGGTTCCCCTAGGTGCGGGCCCTGCGTGCCTAGGGGAACTGTGCGTCGTCTTGTCGATCGTCAGGGCGTGGCCGAGTCAAGTCATGTATAGTGCTCTCCGTCAGGTTGCCGCTTGCTGCCGTCAGCGGTGAGGGCGGGAGCACTGTTGCCACGCCAGCCCCGGTCAGCGGGTAGGTGAGGAGCACTGTTGCCACGCTTCGGCTGACCATAGGCATGGGCGGAAGCACTGTAGTCTTGGTCATCGGTGATTGAAGTCTCGTCCCATCGTACGGCCTGGATGGGATGGGAGCTGACCCGTGGCTGGGTTGCCGTGATCGCCACAGGTGGGGTCGGCTTGTTGGGGAAGCCTTGGTTGTGCCGGGTTGGGTTGTCTTGCATTAGTTGCTGTGGCCGGGTCGACGTACCTTGCTGAGTCAAAGAGCTTGGCCAGGTTGCGGGCCTTGCCGGGTCAAGCGACCCGGCCGGGCGCGTGCCGGTTCATGGGGCGATGCGGGCCCTGCCGTTTTTGAAAAGGATCCGGGTTCCGTTGCCTGCCCGGGGTTCATCCCCCCGACAGTAGTCCCCGAAGCTGTGGAGGTCCACCGTCTTCGGATGAGTGGGCCTTCGCAGTTTCCCCCTTGAGCAAGGCGGATTCTGCGAGCGCCGGGTCCGGCAACACCCACCGTGTGCCGGTTTTCTTGGAAACCGGATCGTGGCATCCCGACTGTGGCAGGAACCGAGGAGTCCGTCGGATCTTAAGGCAGTCCCTCGGGCTTCGTGCAGGTGCCACGTGGTGCCCGGAAGTCAGAGGGGTCTGATAAGCCATGCGCGTGACGGGACCGGGCGACGGGCCCGGGCCCGCCGCCGCGCTCCCTTGGTCCACGCACGCAGATTTATTGTGGCGTCCGGGGGTCGGTTGCTCTTCCCCGGGCAGTTACTGCGCATGTACGTGCGCACTTATTGAGGGGTAGTGGAATGGGTGCATGCAAACGATCCCACTTCCCCATGTTTGAACCGAGGGTTATAAATTGAGGGGGGCAAGGGGGCGGCGGACACCATTCTCGCTCGCGCCCTCCTGTCCCCCTGCTCCTGCTTTGCTCTTCGCCATCAACGCACAGCTACGCCCGCAGCCCCGAGCAGAGCTTCCTCCATCGTCCATCCTCTTTCTCCTTCTTCTATCCATGGCGCTGCCGTCGGGCTCCTGGATGGGCTCGACTGTCACCACCGAGGACATCACCCATCTTCAAGCTTCGCGGCGCCTGCTGCGGGAGAGGGACGTCGGCGTCCGCCTGCCGCACGGCGAGCAGAGGCCCCGGCCCGAGGGGCAGGAGCGCGTCGTCTTCCTTACGCATTTTGAGCACGGTTTTGGGCTGCCGGCGAGCACCTTCTTCCGCACGTTCTTGGAGTTCTTTGGGCTCTAGCCGCATCATCTTGGCGCCGACGCCATCGTCCAGCTCTCCGGCTTCGTGACCCTGTGCGAGGGGTACCTGGGGGTCGAGCCCACGATCGACCTCTGGGCGCGCTTCTTCTCCTTGAAGCAGCAGGGCCCATCAGCCGAGGAGTTCGCCAACTGCGGCGCCGCCGTCATCTCGAAGTGGTCGGGGGTGGATTTCCCCAAGATCCCGCTGGAGGATTCTGCCAAGAAGTGGCAGAACTCCTTCTTCTACGTCTGCAACCATGGTGCGGACCATATCAATCTTCCTCCCTTCGCCGTCGCGCCGCCGCGGGCGAAGACGAACTGGGGCTACTCACTCCAGCGCCCGTCGCAGGAGATCGTCAACCTTTGCGAGCGGGTGACGGTGATGAGGATGCAGGAGGGGCTCACCGGCACCGACCTCCTTGCCGCATTCATCACTCGCCGGGTTCTTCCACTTCAGAGGCGCTCCTACCTCATCGGCGAAATGATCGGCCTTCAGGACCCCAACCGTATGGGGTCGACGCGGCTGTCTGCGGAGCAGGTCGCGCGCGGCGTGAACGACATCTCCAAGGCCAAGCTTGGAGAGGACTCGCGGTTTGACAAGGCGCCGTACAGCCAGTCGAACCAGACACTGCAGGTGAGTGTCTGGTCTTCTTACTTTGCTGCTGCGCATCTTCTCATCCGTCCCGATGCGACGCGGGAGATACTCTTGAACGTGATTCGGCATCCTTACGCCCGGGCTCCGTTGCAGGTGGCGCCGGTGGCACCAGAGGAGCCCGCGGCCCAAGGCGGCGAGGAGGTGGCCGAGTCCGACGCCGGCGCTGGGCGTCGTGCGGGTAAGTCCTGCATCTTTATTTCTTCATTTATCTTGAATTGTTGATCATGTCATGGTGCGGGCGACACTGACGCCGATTGTTGGTGTAGTGGCGTTGGGCGGGGGAGGCGGCGATGCGGGCGGAGCCGGGTCCTTGCATGGGGCGGTGCCGAGCCGCCCGCATGGGAAAGACAGTGTCGCGCCGCGACCCCGGGCCCCGAAGCACACGACGGACCCGGCCGAGCTTGGGAGGCCGGCCAAGAGAAGGCGCAGCGGGAGGCCGACCCCGGTCCCGGTCTTAACGGGGTAAGCTTTATCTTCTGTGTGCATCCGGATTGTTGAGTCGGACTTGTCTTCTTTTTTGGCTTATTCTGCCTTCTTCTTCAGGTCACCAATCGCGCTGGCGAGGGCGGTGGCGGAAGCCGCGGCCGCCGAAGGGGCCGCGTTCCGCAGGAGCCGGTCCGACCTCGCCGACCAAGCCGAGGCAGAGGGACGGGCCGACTCGGACCTCGGCCTGGACCCGAACGACGCCAAAGCCTTGGCTTGGCGGGACAGGAAACGGGCCGAGGCGGAGCTGGAGGCGGCGTCGGTCTAGGCTTGGACCGACGCGGCGGCGGTGTGGGCGCGAGCCGGCGCGGAGCCAGCCTGGCGTGAGATGCCGGAGGGCACGGTGGTGGCGGCGTCGGTCTTTGAGCCATCATCAGTGAGGGAGCGCGGCCGAGAAGGCCGGGCTGAGGTGGTGATCCTCGACTAGGAGGTCGTGGAGGTGGGGGGTGATACCCCGCCGCGGGCCGACGTGGTCGTGCGCGTGGGGGCTGATGGTGGTGGAGGTAGTGCCGTCTAGGAAGAGGCGCCGTGGGCGGCGGTGCCGGAGGCGCCGCTGGTGTTGGAGGTGACCCCGCGGACGACGGTGCCGGAGGCCACCCCGGCAGCTGGGCCGGTGGTGGCGCAGCAGGACGTCCCGGCATCCGGACCGGAGGCGGCGACGTAGGGCGTCCCAGCATCCGGGTCCGCGTCGGAGGAGGTGCTGGCCGCGTCGCGAGCGGCCAGCGGGGAGCACGCCTTGGTGCCCCGGCAGGGTGGGCACCGGGCTGCCGCATCGCAGCCGGCGCGGAGCGGGGGCGCCGCTGTCTTCGGCCCTCAAACCCAGGAGGAGGCGGCGCTGGACACTGTTAGCCGCTGTCTGCGCGGGCGGACGGACCGACTCGAGGCCTTTGCCCAGGCTGAGGTGGAGCAGACGCGTGACCTGGAGCGTGCCATTCTGGTAAGCCTTCTTTTTTCTTGTAATTTCTTCTTTGTGGGGGCGCGCCAGCGCCCCCACTGGGTTTAGCCCCCGAGGTTCGGGCCAACTACGTAGTAGTTGGGTCGAATCTTAAGAGCATTGGCCTTGTTCTGACTTCTGTCTTTTTCAGCATCTTGACACCTTCCGGGTTGCCGCTTTCAACCGTCTCCTGGGCAAGCATCGGGAGCTCAAGGAGCAACTTGTTGCCAAGGAGGAGGAGCTTCGCATCGCCGCAGGTACCCTTGTGCTCTTTTCTAGTGGGGGCGCGCTAGCGCACCGACTGGGTGTAGCCCCCGAGATTCGGGCCAATTGTGTAACAGTTGGGCCAAATCTTAAGTTTTGCCTTTTTTTCTTCTGTTGAATCCTTCTTTTTTGCAGCCGAGGTGCTGTCCTGGCGGACTCGTCTGCTCCGGGCCGGCCATCACTTTGACCGGCTCGTTGCCGACACTGGCCATCTTGGCGTCGAGGTGGCGCAGGCGAGGGCGGAGGCGGTCACGGCCCGTGAGGCGAGGGCGGAGGCGGCCGCGGCCAACCTCGCCTCTTGATGAGGCCAACCGGCTGCATGAGCAGCTGGCGGGTCACAAGAGCCACCTCGAGGCCGAGGTGGAGCTTCTTAAGGCGGAGGCCGCCAAGGTGGTGGAGACGCAGCAGGCCCTGGTTGAGGAGGACCAGCAGCGCGGTTAGCTGGCCGACGACAAGGGCCAGCTCCAGGCCGAGGTGGATCACCTGCGGGAGCAGGCCACCGCGGCTGAGGGGGCCCGTGAGGACGAGGCCCGTCACCGCGAGGCGGCCGAGAAGGCGGCCGAAGACAAGGACACTGAGATGAAGGCGGCCCTTGCTAAGGCGGCCGATCTGTAAAAGGCACTCGGGGAGCGTGACGTGCCATCAAACGGGAGCGGTGTGGTACGTTGCTTGAGGCGCAGCACCTGGAAGAGTCCTTCTCCAGTAAGTGCTTTTTCTTGTGGATTGCCGGGTCGGGATCCGGCCTTTCTTCCTTGTTGTTTTTCTTTTGACTTGCTTCTTCCTTTGCAACAGGGGCCTTCCCAGAGATGCAGCGGCTGGCGGAGGAAGCCGTCCGCTATCAGCGCGACCCGACTAGCATTGCCGGGTCTAGAACGGATCCGCGGACGGCCTGTACCTTCCTAGAGATCATTGCCGCTGCTGAGGCCCACCTGCGGGTCTTGGGGATGCAGATGGAGCGGCTGTCCCGGGTCGGCACTGCGATGATGGATGCCCTTTGGCCGGACTCCGTCCATCCATGCAGCTTCTCGCGCCTGGCGCGTTGGTTGGAGATGGGTCCGGACCGGCTTGGTGAGTGGTGTGTTTCCACCGCTCGTGCCGGTGCTGAGATGACGCTCCGGTTCGCGCTGTCTTGGCATCCAGATCTTCAGCTGGACGCGCTGATGGGCCAGCACACTAGCTCGGAGCAGTTGCTACAGGAGCAAGCCGGCCAGATCGCCTCCCAGGCCAGCTACATCGCCGAGTTCGCCTTCCACGACGAGTTCCATCCGGAGAGGACGGAACACGGCAGGGCCGTGGATGGCGACGACTACGGCTTGCTTCTTCATGATCTGGAGGGGAGTTCGGAGGAGATGGCCATCTATGGCGACGCGGGTCCCGAGGAGGACACTGGTGCCTCACCGGACCCGGAGGCCGCCAGGGGAGAGCCGTCGATGTCGCGACGCGGCGCTGGAGATGCCAGAGACACTTTATGTAGAATCTGTTAAGTAGTAGGTCCACCCACCCACTGGGGGTTTTAGGGTGTAAGGAACTCGGGCCGTGGGCCTTTAAATATTTGTGTGTATATGTCGTGAGTGTTTTTTTGCTCTTTGCCTTCCGCTTTTTTGAACCAATTTCATGTGCTTTTCCTCTCTCAAC